>NC_133774.1:95842811-95848196 GCF_003597395.2 Chelonoidis abingdonii | reverse complement strand
CCCAGCCGACCCGCTGAGTGTTGCTAGGGTAAAAGTTTCTCCGACGGCTGTGCACGCGGCGCGCACACACCTAAATGGAATGGATATGAGCAACACATCTCGAAGAACAACAGTTACAAAGGTGAGTAACCTTGTTTTCTCTTCCATTCAAATTATGGAACACAAATTTAAATAACTTTGTATGCTATTAACAAATGTTGGTGAGGTGTATAACAGTTTTTGTGATCTGGAGTGTGTAATGCCTATATAAATTGGGGGGGGGAGTTATAATCCACTTCTTGTTGTGAGTGAAAAATGGTGTGTCCCATTTCTGACTTTATTTCACCTACTAGCACTTACATCAGCAGTCTCTAACACGTGGAAAATAATGGGCCACAATCTCTCAGCTGATGTAAATCAGAGTACTTCTAATGACTTCAGTGAAGCTATTCCATACCAGTATGCTCCAGCTTCTGAGGCTCTGGCTTAAAAAATGTATTGCACTATAACCCATTAAGTATTGTCTGACTGTGATTAAAGATGTAGTGGATTCAAGACCGGCTCCAAGGTTTTTGCCACCCCAAGCAGCACGGGGGGAAGTCGCGATGCACCGTTTTCTTCTTCTTCTCCGGTGGCAGGTCCTTCCCTCCGAGAGGGACCAAGGGACTTGCTGCCCAACATGCCGCCCCTTCCCGCTGGCCACCTCAAGCGCCTGCTTGCTGAGCTGGTACCTAGAGCTGGCCCTGAGTGGATTGCTCTCTCTTCGTTTTCACACAGTATTTTTATTTAGGGAACTGAACTAATTTCTTCAAACTTCTATTTGAAGTTGATAGAAGTTGCCGATGAGTATCAGAGGGAAGGATGGCCTGAAAGAATGCAGTTTACCATATCCAGCTCTTGATCCTCCTCCCTATTGCCTCACACACACACATAGGTGCATTCAATTTGCATCCGTAGACTCACTGCTGTCTCCCAGGGATTCGACTGCAAGGGAAGAAGCTTTAAACTACACCTGGGGCTCCAGTGGAGCCCTGTTAGCAGAGGCTTTCCAGTTCATCCTGCAAGTGCCTAAAGCCAGCTGCTATAATCACTACTCACTGCCTCTAGGCTGGATTGCAGCATCCGGGGCTGCAGTCTGGGTTCTAGCAGTGGAGTGAAATGGGACCAGTTACTGTACATTATTCCTAGGGTTTCTTTTCTAGCCCTGCTCTTTTCTGTCAGTTCCATTAGACTTTGATTGCCTGGAATTGTTAAAGTAATGCTAGATTGGCAAAACCCTCTTGGCAGACTAGCTCTCAGATTGCTGTTAAAGCTCTCTAAGGCCCCTTTTCAGGCATGAGTGTTCAGTTAATTAATAGGAGATGTTCAAATACACAATAACTCTATATGAAAGGGGAAAGTCCACAGGAGAACTCAATGCTTGATGTGCGGCTTTGCAAATGGAGCCCACCTAATTTGCTATGGTACCTTGGGGAACAACAGTGCTGGAGCTTAACCCCTTATTAGCATGATATAAGCAAATTGCTCATTTAACGTCAACTTTGGTAGCAAACTGTTAAATATTGTTTTAGGTTAAAAGTCTCTCTTGAGTGTTCTGAGCAGCTGTGCCTGATGCTTTCACATCCAGTCTCCTACAGCCGTTTCAGGGTCTTTATGCTTCCTATGTGACTTGTCTTCCTCCAAAGAGAGACTATACCTCCTAGCATCTGATAATGGTTTTGTAGTTGTAAGAGGCAAAGCGGGCATGAAAATGCATCAAATTTAGGCAGTGTCTGAGTCCTGCTCACACTAGCACAATACAATTTGCCTGCTTAGTTGAAAAGATACTTGTTCATCTTGGGGTTTGGTTAAAGGTACGGTTAGCTGGAAACAGGGTCCAGAGCTGAAGGGAAAAAATGTGATTTCAAATTGCCAAAGCAGAAAGTTCAGTGTGACTTAAATTTAAGTGAATAAGCATGTTAAAGTGCCTTCCAGGCTCCCAAGGATTGTAAGGCTTTTTGCCGCTGCCCTCCATGATAGGGCACAGCTCTGTGAGGTTAATATCAGCCCTGCATCATGGTAGCAGCAAGACAGTTGGATACCTCACAAAAATTGTTCCATGACATCTGCCCTGCAAGCAGAGTGGGCTGAATTCAAAAATTTGGATTGGCTACTCCCCTTGCTTCAGCCCTGCTGCAGAGTAGGGGCAGAGAATTTATAGGTACTGACCTGAGATTAATAATAGCCTCTCAGGGTAGAAATAGCAGAGGCATTCAAGGGGTAGGTAGCAATTTGGGTTTTTCTTCTAGTATTTAAGTGTATTACTTATTTTTCTGTCTTGTCCTCAACCTGCTGATCCATAGTTAAGATACCAAACATCCATTGCCCTGGAAAGCATAATTGAATTGTTTTTTGTTCTTTCTGATCACAGGTTTGAGAAGTGTACTCATGCTGCAAATACTTGTTCTGCTCCTACCAAAGGGTTTCCAAATCATCAAGAGCAGGTGACAAAATCACTTCCAGTATTTCTATTTAAACAATGTGGAAATACTGAGCATTTTTGAAAGTTAAATAACCAATATTTGGGTCTTTGCTGTGGTTCCTTCTCCCATCAAAATCTGAAAGGCTGCTTAAGTCCCATTCTGTTGTTATTTTCGGCCTCAATCCTGCAAATTGCCCCAGGCAGATGAATCCTTGCACTCTCACAGACCCTGTTGAAGTTAATGGGGCTCTGCATAGGTGCAGGGATCTACCAGTACAGAAGTGCTATGGGACTGGGCCCATAAAGGCCCCAATCCTGCAAGGTATTGAATTCTTAAGCGGTTCCCTTGTCAGGGCTTGACACTATTGGTAGTGGTCCAAAGAAAGTAAGGAGAGATTTTTGTTTCTCTGATATTGTCTTCATTCCTTGAGCTATTGTGTGTGTTTGTGTTTGTGGGACTATTGAAATGTAAAAACCAAATTGAAGAAATTTCTATAATTTAGAGAATAGCCATGATTTAAAAACTAGTTCTCTCTGCTTAGCATCTTGGTTTATTCTACTTCTGTTCTGATATTTTAGTAGACAGCATTAGCCCAGCTGTTACTGGTAGAGATACTATGTAATATATGAATCTTGCATGTCGAGCCCTGCAAATCTGCAGACATCCACGGACCATGTTTGCAGATTGCGAATGGATGCAGATCCAAATTTTGCATCTGTGCAGGGCTCTACTTACATGAACGTGCTGGTTTCTACTTGTATCAAGTGTTGCAATAGCAGCCTCAAAAATCACACTGAAATTCAAGTTTGAAGATTAGTCTTCAATTGTCTATGATTTTTAAGGTCTAAAACAAAAATGTTGTGGTGTATGAAGTATTATGTAACACGAATGGTATATAAAACAAGGGGTATTTAATCTGTCACTGGCTTCATGGACGAGAAAGACTTTTTGGTACTAGTTGGTCCCAGAGTGGGTACAGCAAATCTTTAAACAGTATTTTGAGACCTCCAGTGAACACCCATTTTCTGCAGGAAGTAATGCTGGTGAGTCTGTAGGTGACAAATGTCCTCTGAATCAGTACTGGGGTTGGAGGCGCTATCTTTTTAGATAGGTACAGGGCCGGTGCAACCATTTAGGTGAGCTAGGTGGTCGCTTAGGGCGCTAGGATTTCGGGGGGCACCATTTTCTTCAGCAGCGACTGCAGCAGCCAGATCTTCAGCTGCCCCAGTCGCCGCCAGCATTTAGGCGGAGGGAGCTGGGGCAGGAGAGCGCGGGGAGGGCCGTCTGCAGCAAGTGGCAGGGGGGTGCCACGCGGGGGAACTCCCTGCCCCAGCTCAACCCTGCCCCGCCTCCTCCCTGAGCACACCGTGGCTGCTTCACTTCCCCTGCCTCCAAGGCTTGCGGCGCCTAAGCTGATTGGTGCCGCAAGCCTGGGAGGCAGGAGAAGTGAAGCAGCCATGGCGTGCTCGGGGAGGAGGCGGGGCAGGGGTGAGCTGCTTCATTTCTCCCACCTCCCAGGCTTGCGGCACCAATCAGCTTAGGCACCACAAGCCTGGGAGGCAGGAGAAATGAAGGAGCAATGGCATGCTTGGGGTGGAGATGTAGCAGGGGTGAGCAGGGGCGGGGGGGTGCCTCAGGGCAGAGGATGGGGGGTGGGGAGCTGCCGCAAGGGGGGTGCCTCAGGGCTGAGGGGGGAAGCGCCTCAGGGCAGGGGCGTAGGGGGGAGGGCGCAAGATGGAAGTTTTGCCTAAGGCGTGAAACATCCTTGCACCAGCCCTGGATAGGTATCCATGGCAAGTTCTGAATGTGTAGGGGTGTTAACCCCAGTGTAGCGGCAAGTTCTCATCTCAGGTAATTACATTTTTACCTTTCAAAATTCCCCTTTGATTTTAGTTAGATACAACATTCTCTTTCAATTATTGTCCTAAACTGTCATGTAGTTTTGCTTTGCATTGTTAAATAGCTGTTGTGTTACTCCCATGAGGTGGCTGCAGTTTGTGATCTCAAAACATCCTTACCACACCTCACAGACTAGGTAAATTCACCTAGTAAGCAGGGTGGTTGAGAGGCATAATTTATTAATCTTTGTAAAGTTCTTTGAGATCACAAGTGAAGATGTTTAAACAACTAGTATTTCTCTATTTAATATAAACTGGGGGCAGGGGAGAGAATGTGAATAACAAAGTATGATATTGTTCCCCTCCTCTAAATAAGCAGATGACAGAGGCTGAGTATAAAACTTGACAATTGTCTTAAATAACTAACTAATGTTAATTCAGAAATACTGCAATTACTGAGGTATTTCCTATACTATTTTTTATTTTTCATTTTATAGTTTAAGCACCTATCCTTGGCTCTAGGCACTTTAAGAAATGTTTGAAATAGACAAGATATAAAATGCTGAGGTACCACAATCTAAGGTGAAACTAGAAAATGTTAGCCATGACCAGTGTATTCAATAAATGTTATAGAGCTTGTTTAGAGTAATTTGCATCCAAGACCAGAGGGCTGTCTATATAGCAATGATAAAATCTGTGAATGTCCATCCTTAGAAATGATTTTGTGTCAAACATCATCTAAATTCCACTCATGCTGTTGCTTTGTGCTGCTGCTACCTAGCAAGTCTCTCTGCCTCTCACTTTACATCAAGGAAGAAATAAATGATGTGGCTTCTGAGAGAATGATGCAGAGCTTAAATGCACCCTTGATATAGCAGAAGGATGAAGCCCATTGGTGTATATGCATTTTTTCCAATTACTGAAGGTCCTGCACCATGTGTTCAGGGGAACCCTCTTGATTCTCAGTGACACCATGGCAACCCTGTAGATCTCGGATGAAAATCAGTTCAGTTTTCTCTTCTATTTTCAAGTATCAGAGGGGTAGCCGTGTTAGTCTGGATCTGTGAAAGCAGCAGAGAATCCTGTGGCACCTTATAGACTAACAG
>NC_133774.1:95825040-95840992 GCF_003597395.2 Chelonoidis abingdonii | reverse complement strand
CCCTTTGGCCTAAGGCCATACAAACTGGTTTCAACCAGTTAAAAGCAAGTTATAACTGGCATGCTGTGTCCTACAATGACCAGCCAGTTAGCAAGCAGGGGCTTTTCACAAGGCCGCCGAGAAAGCGGAGACACCCTAGCTAGGCCGTGACACAGTCTTCCGCAGTCCCCTACAGTCTGGTTTCTTCAGTTTAAATCTATTTATTTTCATCTCTTTCCCCCCCCGACCCCGCATACTCCCTAGTCTATTATGTCCATTTCTTATCCATTCTTGTCACCTCTCATAATAACCCTACCAACCATACTATACTATATTGTTCTGCTTTGGTAATTAGTAAATGTCAAGGGAAAGAACATATTGGCTTCATTCCCTCCCTTAACATATTCTACTCATCTCCATATGTCTATCTTTCTTATTATTCTATCTGTCCATGATAACAGTGTAACATCCATTTTTCATTTCATATCTGCGTGTTGTATTTTTTGACTCTTTCTCCTCTTTTGTTTTTTTACCCGTCCATCTGTACATGCTACTATTTTAAATTCTTTTCTAATTCTGTTTCATTTTCAAGTATTGTGTTGTTGGAGTCCGTTTCAGGTGACCCCAAAAATGTTGGGGATGTTTATTTTGTGATTGTTCCAGGTAAAATGTGTTTGCCTGATCTGTCCTCCTGAAGATTTCACTGTTTTGTGATCCTCTTTGTATCATTCATAAGCTAACAGTCATCTCCTCCTTGAAAGTCACTAGGGCAAACAGTTCAGGCAGTGGGTCTGATTCTCCTCTTGCTGATGCTAGTTTTACACTGATGTCACTGTTTTGACCATAGTGTAGCTGGATAGAAATAGCCCTCAGGAACAATCTGTGGCCCTCTGCAAAGCCATTCAGTTGAGGCCACCCTAATGGAAAGAACTAAGATTTAGCATGTGACTCTCCTCCTGCTATGTGAGCCTGGGGAAAGAGGATGGGTTCAGAACGATGTGAATGAGAGACTCCTGGTTTAAAGAGGAGGGATGAATCTATGGTGTGCCCCAGCAAGGACACCATACATGCTGAGGCAGGTCAGTTCCCTGGAGAGCAAAAATTGTCACTACAAAGCTCTGTCTGTACAAGGCAGTATGTTCTCCACGCAATGCAGCACACGACCACAAGCTGCAAACATCACAGGAGCGCTGGTGGGCCCCCTGCTAATGTGACTTTGGCAGCATTGCCTTAACTGTAACTTGGTTATCTAATAGTTTATAGGTAGCTATTCAAAGCAGGGCTAGATTATGTAGTAGCACACGAGTGTCCCTGAAAATGATTACAAACCTCTTTCTTTCTGTTAATGTCTTAGTCCCTTCTCCCCCCCGAAGGAAGAACTGGATATTTATCGCATTTCTCTCTGAAGACACTGGTAGTGTGATAAGGAGCCCCAGTGCTGAGAGAATAACTCTTGTTGTTTAGCTGTAGGCCTTGTCCTTTCTGTATTAAATCATCATTACAAGACAGCAGTAGTGCCAAACCACCGGGAGGGTAGACTTGCAATAAAATGGAAGTTTATTTTGTCGGTTTAAGTACTGCATTTAATTGTCACTAATAATACTGTGAATCATACTTACGTCTGTTGTGGAGAGTTTTCTCCTTGATAAAAGAAAGCAAATTAAATAGATTCATAAGGATCTTGCAATGTGCTTGCACTCCTGAACATACGTTTTTATCTCGGCACTGTCAGCAGCTCCAGTGGTGCGCAGGTACGTATGAAGGTTCTGCAGAAGCTTTTTTACTGCAGCAAGAAGACTGTCTCTGAGGAATGTCCCTTCCTCTTATCTTTTGATTGGCCTGCAGAGGAAAGGAGTAGAAGTGAAGAAATGAGGCAAGCAGGCAATGCTAGGTGGACCAAGTGTCCAAACACTTATCTAGACTTCAGAAGTACTCCCACTACTATCAGGAAGTGAAGAAGGTGTCAGGTAGCTCCTGACACTGCCTTTACTTCCCATCTGTTGTTACCCAGGGTCTTCAGAACACAAAGCAGTGGCAATGCTACTGTTTCTCTCCAGGCATTGCCAAGAATAAATCAATGGGGGCACAGCTCATTTTGTCTGATAAATAATTTTGGTACAAGCAAGAATGCTCCCATCTAAAACTACTTTTTTATTAGATTTTAGGTACACACATGTCACAGTAGGGCTAAAACATTTCAAAACATTTTATAGCTACTCAAAAAGTCTGAAATGGTTCCAAGGCCTCTGTAGCTGGTCTTTGGACTGGGGGAGGGAGGGACTCACCTTCCATTTAGCTGCTGGGGAACTCAGCTGTCAGATCCTTGCCCCAAGAAAGCTGCTTCGGACTGGTCCAAAGCAAATTCTTTGACCTAATCTTTTATAGTTAACTTCAAACAAAGCATATAACCTTTAGTGACTCCTAGTGAGTCACTATAGTAACCCCTAATAGGTCACCAATTCTTTTACTTTCAGCAAAACTAGAAATGTTTTGACTACTCATTCTCTTATAATTAAAAAAATAATATCTTACATGTCAGAAGCGCTCAAGACCAAGGTCAGCCATCCAAACATTCCTTCTATTCACACAGTACACTCACTTACCCTGTCCTCCCATTCTGATAAGAACTACATGTTTGCAGTTTTGTTGTTTGGCCTTGCTTCTCAGGGCCTAAGATTTTTTTTTCCTGTCTGCAATGTTTGTTCAGCCACAGCCAGCTGAAAACCATACAAAATTGCCGACTGTTGTACAGTTAAATTCTGGGGTAATATGCAGGAATGTCAAATTCTGAGTAACACTGTCCCATCTGCCTGCCTAGCTCCTATGATGGCCACTGGAACAGGGGATTAACAGACTATTATTTTAAGTGCCAAAGATGTGCTTAGTGGGGCATGAAGGAAAAAAATATATAAAACTCCTGTCCCAAGGAGCTTGTAATCTAAAAGATAGACACGGATAAGGCAAGATGTACTGGGGAGACCCAGAAAAAGTTAAGCTAGTGTATTTCTCTTCTCTTTCCCCCTTCCCAACCCACATTCTTCAGCTAGGTAACATTGGAGAGGAAAAGACATTTGACTGACCTGGTTTAGTGTTTATGGGCTTTGTGGCTAGAGAGATTCTTCATAAGGGATTTCAATGACAACAGGTGGGGTTCTGGTGTGCTGGAAATGGCATGTCAGTCTATGCTTGGAAGGCAGCATAAAAGAAGACAGCAGAAGAAAAAGAAATGAGAATGGTGACAGTGCTGGCAAGCTGACTTGAGGGGCAAAGGATGACACAATAAGAAATGAGATTACCTTCAAGGCCCTACCATTCTGAAAGAAGAGATGGTTGGCAGAGTGAGTGAGTGTGGGAAAAGTGGTGTCACCTGCTGGCTGGGTGAGGAAGATAGCTTTAGCACCTGATCTTTAGCTGGATTATAGGGAAGTGAGAAGGGGAATATTGGGAAGGCCAAAGAGGAGAAGGCTGCAGTAACCAAACTGGTAGATAACCATGGACAAGTATCTTAGCAGTTGGGGAAAGGGTTGGATTTTCTAATGTTGTGCAGAAAGACTCAAAGCAGAACTTGTTAAACCTTCCTACATGGGGAGGAGGAAATGGAAGATTCAAAGATGACGACAGTGGCCACTCAGCTAACATCCACTGGGATGTGTTAAATGGGCAGACCAACCAGAGACTGAACTGGGTGGGGAGCTGAGGTGAGGGGCAGAGTCATCTGGCATGAAGAAGTGGGATTAAAGACAGGCTGCTCTGGTTAGGAGACACATTTTAGATGAGTCAAAAGGGCCAGGGTGGCATGTTTGAAACTGTGATTGGGTGCATGTGGAGTGTTTGAAACTGTGGCTTGAGGTGCGGGGGGGAGAGGGTCTTTACCTAATAGTACAAAATATGTAATTTTACACACTAGACAACTCTATTTCAGATTAAAGAAATAAAAAACATAAAACTTTCATGAGAGCACAGTGATTTCCTTTGTAACTTTCTGCATGTGAGCACAGTGATTTCCTTTCTAACTTTCTGCATGTGACACAAAATGGCAGACACTTCAAAGGTTGCCCTGCAGCAGGCATGGAGACTCCATTACATTTCAAGGTGCAGTACACCGAAACAGGAAAGGAGATTGGCCTTCTGTGCTGTGTATCGGGTCCCTTGCTCAGATTGTACCAGTCTTTATCAAGTCTTTGCTGCAGACTCAGTTTTCAACTTTTAGGGCCATACAAGGCCCTTCTTTCCTTGCACAACTGCTTTGTTGATGCGGATGGGAGTTATTCACATAGGTTGAGGGCACAATATGGCCCTTAGTTTGGGAAGCTATTGGGAATTACACTGGTTGACTAACTGAAGAACAGATAATCTTTGGCCCCTTCATATGCCTTCAAGAAAAGGGAAACAACAGTGTTCATGATTTTCAAACTAGACAACAAAAGCATCCAGTGTAACCTTTGAATGCTGTTTCCCATCTACAGTCAGATTCTAATTAAAAAGACAAACAGTCATTCACCAAGAATGTCTGCATTTATTTCAGGCTTAATCATGGTAATCTAGGAAAAAATGAGGGACCATAGTGTAAATGCTGGTCTGTGTCTTATTATTTAGCTGTTAGCAAGTAATGTTGTTCAATTGATTAATTCAGGCTTTAGCATTAAGAATAACCAACGGAGGATTTACTTTCTATAGCAGGTTTTGCTTTTTGTTAAAGAAAATCAACTTCAGAGTTTGAAGGAGACATGTAATGGCAGACTGCGAGACAAGAAATTATTTTACAGGAAGAAATGCTAGTTGCCATGGTTTCAAGAGACAAACTCCAAGGTTATTCTCTGAAAATCTTTTACTACTGATCTCAGCAGAGGGATCACCTCCCCCCCACCAGTACTGAATATGATCTTTCAGTCCTCATCAGTGCAAGCAGCTGAGATTCAGTCACTGCTTCTCTGATAAGAGTATAATGTGAAAAGCCTGAAATGCTTTCTGAAAACAAACCAACCGCACCAGCCATAGATTTACAAAGTCTACAGTTCTGCCAAGTAGATTGACTGTTAGGATCTTTCTGCATGTCTGGCTGGGTTTTCCAGTAATCTGTTGCTTTCCCTACTGATGGTTGCTGTGAGCAGAGACCAAGAAATTTTCATCTGAAGGCAGAGAGGGCTGATCCAAAGCCAATCAAAGTGTGAAAAGTATCACCTTGTCTTCGATTTCAATGGGCTTTGGATTGGGCCTAGAATTGCTTCTTATCTCATCTTCTATTTCCTTGGGCACCATGCAAATAGAAAAGAAGTCACAATCTCTACTCCAAGGAACTTGGTCTAAGGCAGGCATAGAGAAAAAGGATATGAGTGAGGACAGAGTATATTTTCACTTATGTTAACTGTCATAACTATAAAGGGAAGGGTAACAACCCTCCTGTGTACAATATTATAAAATCCCTCCTGGCCAGAGACACCAAAATCCTTTTACCTGTAAAGGGTTAAGAAGCTCAGGTAACCTGGCTGACACCTGAGCCAAAGGACCAATAAGGGGACAAAATACTTTTAAATCTTGGTGGGAGAGCTTTTGTTTGTGCTCTTTGTTTTGGTGGGTCTTCACTCTTGGGACTAAGAGGGACCAGACATCAATCCATGCTCTCCAAATCTTTCTGAACAAGTATCTCATATTTCAAACTTGTAATAGCCAGGCAAGGCATATTAGTTTATCTTTGTTTTTCTCAACTTGTGAATGTTCCCTTTGCTAGAGGGGGGTATCCCTGTTTTGCTGTAACTTTGAAACTAAGGCTAGAGTGGTTCCTCTGGGCTCTTTGAATCTGATTACCCTGTAAAGTTATTTTCCATCCTGATTTTACAGAGATGATTTTTACTTTTTCTTTTTAATAAAATCCTCCTTTTAAGAATCTGACTGATTTTTTTTTTTCCATTGTCCAAAGACCCAGAGATTTGGATCTTTGATCACTTTGTAACCAATTGGTTAGGATATTATTCTCTAGCCTCCCCAGGAAAGAGGGTGTAAGGGCTTGGGGCGATATTTTGGGGGAAGAGGAACTCCAAATGGTCCTTTCCCTGTTTCTTGCTGTCACTACCAAATGATTTAACATACCAGGTTTTAACCTAAGCAGGTAGAAATAAGCTTAGGGGGCTTTTATCTGGGTCCTCACATTTATACCCTAGAGTTCAGATTAGAGAAGGAACCCTGATATTAACATAATTTTTTTTCTTCCACTTAAAAAAATTTTTTTTTCAGCAGAAAAAAAAAATTACTTGGACTCTGTTTATTCCATGATGCTTTATTTGCTGTTACTGCTTCTTCTATACAATGTCATTAGGTAGTTTGGGGGGGTGGAAAGGGGGTTGTATTTTATTTTAAAGGCATGACATTGAAATTTCTAAGGTTAAGTGATCATTAAAGCTGCTTCTGCCCGCAGGTATGCACAGGCAAACCTTTATCCGGGGCTGCATGCAGCCTGCATGGGTTCACTGTGTGGCCTGTGGGGGGTGAGTAGGCAAGCGGCTGGTGAAGGAGGGGGACTGAGGGGGCGGGCGGGAGTGCGTGGGGCAGGTGAGCTGGCGCAGGGCTGAGGAAGGGAAGTGGAGGCGGACGTGGCGGGCTGAGTGGTTGAGTGAGGGGGTGGGAGATGAGGAGGCGAGTGAGAGTCCAGTGCTCTTGTGCTTCTGATCTGATCTGGCTCCTTCCTCTCAGGGTTGCGCTGTCTGGAGGTGCTGACTTTTGCCTTCCTCATTCACACCTCATTCATTCAACAGGGCAATTGATTACAAAGTTGGGGGAAGATCTTATTCTACTTCTAGCAAAAAGATATTTTTCTTTTACCTTAATTATACTATCTTAGGGGCCTGCTATAACACATTACCAAGGTTCAATACCACTGTTTCAGTGGGGCAGCAGCACTGGGGAAAGAAGGTTTGTTTCCGCGGGGCGAGTGGTGCTGGGGGGGAGTATTTCAGGGGGGCTGGGCAGCGCTGAAGGGGTGTTGTGTTTCTGGGGGCTTGGCGGCACTGGGGGGGGTCGGCGGGGCTGGGATGGGGGTTCAGACCTCAGCTGTTTTCTTTGGAGTAATATGACCCTCGCTGCTTTATGAGTTGTGCAGGCCTGCTCTATGCTCACACAGAGCCTCACTGAAATCATAGTAACCTCTACACTACTGTTGAAAAAGTGTCAGGAGAAACACTATATTTCCCCATCTCCTTGTATTTGTTGTCATGAAAAGAATTGTCTCTCACCTTCTAAGGATTTGTCAATGTAAAATAGGAACACTTGCAAATAGCATTTTATTTAACACCAGTGAATTTTGTTCTAGTATCAACATAAAGTGGGAAGGCACGTGCTTCTAATGGCTTGTGCCTGGATTTATGCAAATGTATGCAAGATTATATAAATTTACACCCTAAAATTTACAAAATATGCTTCATATTAGAAACAGAAATTCACTTAGGATATGGCCAGTGCCTTAATTCCCTCATTAGTTCAGGAGACATTTGTTACACTGAGGCTCTGAGGACTGTAATTAGGATGACCAGATGTTCAGATTTTATTGGGACAGTCCTGATTTTTGGGTCTTTTTCTTATATAGGCTCCTATTACCCACCACCACCCTCTGTCCCAATTTTTCACATTTGCTGTCTGGTCACCCTCACTGTAATATCTTAAAACAAGCAGTGTATATTACAGTGCAATCACCATCTCAAAGTGGTTGTCCTTGCTGAGAAGATTGTTCCCAGATAGTATTATCATTGGCTGAGAGGTAGCCTGGTATCTCTGTGTTCACAATGTGTTCAGCTCAGTCACCAATGGCATGACCCCAAGGCTCTTGCTAATTTTAGTTCCAATCAATATACAAAATGTATCAAAGATAGGTGGTTCCCAGGTCACTTCCAATCTCTTAAGCACCATCAGTAACACTTTGCAGTGAGTTACTGGGTCAAATTCAGTATGATCTACTACAAGTTTCAGCCTGTCAAGCCATCAACTCATCAGCTTAATTAACATCTGTACAGAAGGCAATGGCTTAATTACTAAAGCATAAGAGATTTTACAGGTTATTCACATCGTAAAACTTTTTTTTTTTATATTCTTGATATTAGATAGCCAAGGAGATTATTAAGGGGATAAGGAGGCCTTTCACTACTAGCTCAGATTGATAGCTAAGATTTATTGTGCAGAAATAAAAGCAGAGCTGAAGAGTTAAGTCTCTGAAGTCTTTTTTCATAAGTGCAAAGTTTCACAGCTAGTGCTAACTAGAGATGTTCATTGTCTAATGTTAGACTGTTGCAGAAGGCAACATCTCCAATAGCTATTACGCAAGGGTATTCTTTGCTCTGCCTGTGCCTTATGTGTCCTTGGGGAAAGTCACATTACTCCCTCTGTGCTTTAGTTTCCCCAACTATAAAATAGGAAGAATGTTCTTTTTCCACCTTGGAGCTTTATGGATGGAACGTGCTAACGCTTATTTCTCAGTGACTACGTAGTTGAAGTTAGAGAACATTTCTGTTCGGAGTCCAGTTCAGACCCCTGTTTAATTTTCCCAAAAAAGTACCTTTTGACCTGAAATATCTTCCCTTTAGGTTCAGGCCAGAGGCCTTTTTGCCAAAAATATGAAATTAATTGGACTAGCCAGGAGATTTGTTTTTATTCTGAGGGTTTTCCGCCCCAAATTTACTTTCATTGGGGAAAAATCTTTGTCTACATACTGTAGCTTAATGTATGTGTAACATAATATCTGTAGGGGGAAATGGAGTAGAATAGTCAACATGGGGCTAGGTTTTTAAAAGAGCATGTTGGTGGCTGAGGGTTTTTTATTGGTTATTTTTCTCTCTCTCCTTCTCTCCTCCCCTCTCCCCGGCTCCTCTGTGGAAGTCAAGTGCTTGAAAATCTGGCCCCCTGTCTAAAAACCACGCAAGTTCATATAAAAGCCCAGTTAATTTTGGTAAGTGATGACTATACTTCTTTTGCAAATCCCAAGCTCCAAGAAACAAAGAAGAATCATAATCTCACCCTGCTCACATATTAAACACATTATTGTGATCCATGTATAAAGAAATCCTTATTTCATCCCAACCCTTGGTTTCCAAACTTTATAGCTACTCAACATCAGTTTTCCCTAATGATAGGTCTCCATCAAATCCTCAGTGGGGATTGTAATATTACCTGCTAGGTAGGTGGAGTTGACAATTTCTACTGCTTTCCTGATGAAAACAGCATTTGAGGCTTTGCAGAAGTTACAAATTCTGCCAGCAACTGTTGTGAACACCATGTGGGGGGGAATACAGGGCTCACCAAAGCTACAAACTTCACCTGCTATAGTGATGGTGCTTATCAAGTCTGTTGTGCTTCCCCAAATTCTATACCCCTTTATTAAATTCCCTTCTAATCTGATGGTGTCGATATTTTGGTCCAAAGCATCCACAGAGAGAGGAGAATGGAAAAATGAATTTTATAAAATCCAACATCACATCAATTTAAATGTAATTTTGGGGAGAGGAGGACATTCATTTTCCTATGAAATATTTTTAAATACAATTTACTATGTCTTGCTTTTGTTCTTCTGCCTTTCTCTTCCTTTCCATCACTTTTTCTTCGATTCTAACTTTCAGGGTCTGTTTGTTCACTGTTTTCATCTGCCACATCCTCGCCTGCATTTTTCTTTATCTCCTACCTCTATATATTTTTTTTTAATCTTTCCCTTCTGTGCATCTCCTGGCATCTGCTCATTGCAACAGTTTCTCCTAACTTCTCCACTTTATTCTGACTACTACTTTTTTTTAACTATTTCTCCAGTCTCTTCCTCCTTTTCTACTCCATATCTATTTCACTGTCTGAGATCTACCCAACAGCCACTCTCTCACTCAAGCCCTCATAGTCACCCACACATGTCACTCACTCTGCCAGCCATGGAGTGAAGAGAGGATTTGGTAGCTGCTTTCAGTGCAAAGTGCCTTGGTTGCTAAGGCAGGGTGCACTGGAAGGAGCTGCTTTCCCATAAGAGGTTCCAGGAGTTCTTCATGACTCCAGGAGTCTTTTCTGGAAGAGGGTCATCTGAGCCATAGTGCTCTTTATTCCTTCTTCAGTCCTGGGGAGTGATTCTTGCTCTTCACTAGGCAATGGTGATTGTGACTATAGATTGTAATGGTACAGGGAGACTGGTGGATAGCTGAGTGGGGTATGAGATGAGCCCAATGCAGAAGACACATGGAAGTGGTGAGTTGGCCACAGGTGCCTGCTTTCGTGGCTGTTAGCCCTCATCACTGACACTTAGCAGCAGGGAGCAGTAACCGAGTGCTACGATGTCATACTGCATATGTTGTGTCTGGGGAATTGAGTAGAGACGAGCTGTCTATGTACGTCCTCTGTAAGAAACAAAACGGGCCCTCTGCTCCGCTAGGATGTAAATGTTTGATTTCCAATGGCCCAGTGCAAACCTACCTATGTGTCTTCCTAAGGTGACTGAATTCTAAGATGACCAGCACAGGTTACATGACTGCACGTTCAGATGTCTTGGAGGTCCAGTAACTCTTCCTCCATAAATTCTGTAGCCCACAAGAAAACTTGCCTCCCACCTCCAAAAAGCAGGAAGAGGAGGTTGTGTGAATGAGGCAGGGTTGGGAGAAGTAACTGCAGTCAAAACCAACAAATCTATCTGGATTCAAATCCCCTCATGCTGGTCAAAAATCTATTTTACCACTTCCCAGAGTCTAACCACAGCTCTAGTATGATGAGTTACTGGCCAGCTTTCCATTCACAACAACAAGTGACATAGTCTGAACCTAACACATTAGTAGTTGGAGCCTAACCAGCTGATCCTTTCCAGGGCCTATTCCTGAGCACAGCTGTTTTTCTGAGGGAAGAGGAGGAAGAACAACAACCTAGAAATTTCCCAAAGAAAAGCTTCAAGGCAGGTACAGCTAAATATATAATTTAAAAAAAATACACTTTATAGTCAGGAAATTAGCTATTGAGATACTAACACAGAGCTTATTTGGCCCACCCTTTACCTATAGCAGCCCCCCCCATGTTGATTCCTAGCTTACTTTCCAGTATAGCCCCCAGCTGCCCAGTATCCCTACCAAATCTTCACATGTATACTGCCCTAAAAACTACCAACAACCCACCAGTTACAGGTTAAAGAACTGAACCTCTACCAGGTCTCTCAAACTAAGAGACCACATCACACATCCGAATCTGTACACGTAAACCAGAAAAACATCCGTCTTCTAACTATCATCCCACTACAATACCCTCATTAACTGTTTACCCTGTTCACCATAGATTACAGGCCAGAAATCCATGTGTACCAGTACCCTGTCCAGCTTCTCTTTCTTATGGACCGCAGTACAAAGCAAAGTATCTGAGCTCCTTCCAGGAAAAATCAATTAGCAGTGGAAGGGCCCCTAATGCACTTTATGCAGCCTCTGGCTCTTCTCTCTTTTCAGAGTGAAAACAGGGGTAGGATTTTGAGGTGTGGGGCTGGGTAAAATGGAGTATCCATTTTGTATGTCTGTAAATGTTAGTGTTACACATTTAAAAATCAAAAGCCTCAAGCCAGTTGCTAGCTCTGTCAGTGTTTGAATATATGCCTTTCCACAGTTAGCCTGCTGCTTATGGGGGAAGGCTGGCACAATGCCAAGACAGTCTCCTGCTAAAAATCTTCTCTGAAAACCATCTCATTTATTAATTTCTGCCTCCTGTGTCAGTAACACACATTGTTCAGACCAAATCAAATTGTACATGCAAATACATATGCAATGGAGGGAGAGGAGAAAATACTAAGATCTAACTGCCTTGTGTCCTTCCACAACAAAAGTGTAATTTCCCCAACTCCTGATTAATGAAAGTTAAACAAGTTAAATATAGCTTATAAATTATGGGTTCAGCCTTTCTTCTGCATTGTTTCTTTACTACAGTTTTACCCAGCAACACTTCAGTTGATTTCATAGGCCCAAAAGACTAAAACTTTTAATTTTCCTCTGGCTTATAGTGAAGTATATCAGGAGTAACTCTATCCCATTGACTTCCTTATAAGTGGGGATATGAGGAGAATCAGGCCCTAACTATTTTGCATTATATCTTATGTGAAGCTTAGCCAGGTACAGAAGTACTACATATGTGATTCAGGTCCTTGAATGCTTTTTTTAATTATTATTATTATTTATTATTATTTTATTTTTAAATGGACTGTAAAAGCAGCAAAGAGTCCTGTGGCACCTGTGATACAGCACGGCCAGAGGGCAGCATAAGAGTGTTAGCAGGGGGCCTTATTCCCTGCCAAGGGAGGAAGGTTTGCTTTAGATTAACTAGAACAGCTGTGGCCAATTAGAGCACCTGACTCCAGTTAGAGCACCTGACTCCAGTTAGAGCACCTGACTCCAGTCATGGGATATAAACCCCTGCTTCAGTCAGACAGGGGGTGGTAGTTGAAGGAGAAAGGTTGGATTGGAGCAGAGTGCAGATTGCAGAAGAGAAGAGTTTGTCCAGAGAGAAATAGAAGGTTTGGAGGAGTGCTGCGGTGGATTGGGAAGCCCAACAGAAACCCTAGGTAAGGGGCACCAGGCTTGTATAGAAGAGAGGCGAGAAGCCCTTCACAAGCTGACGGGTATGAGAGGGAAGTAACCCAGGGGAAGAAACCGCTAGTCAAGTGGTTCACCACAACCCCAGGGCCCCTGGGTTGGGACCGGGAGTAGAGGGCGGGCCCAGGTCCCTCCCTCTCCACTCCCCTCCTCCAAGGACACTAGGGGAGTGATTAAGAACTGGTTCAGAGGCAAGCAATATCGCCCTGAACCTACCCCAGAGAAGAGAAAGCGCGAGACCCAGAGAACAATACCAGCAATTTGCCAAACACCTTATAGACTAACATACGTATTGGAGCATGAGTTTCGTGGGTGAATACCCACTTCCTCAGATCCATAAGTGGACTGGAACTCTTTCCTCTTGATATGAGCTGTTGACCCCAAATAGGGGAAGATGAGGCCTTTTTGGCCCTTTTATCCCAGAATGGTAGGGCAGCCATTAAAATCTCCCCCTCTGCCCCGCCCCAGTTTCAGCCAATTTTAAAATCATAGTTTTTTCTTCTAATGTTTGAGCTCTTACAACTGATAGAGCTGACAGAATTAACTTACAGTGAGTGGGAGTCTGAATTCAAGTTTTCTGTAAGCTATTGCTCGGAAACATCAAGGTCCCCCTTCTACATCAGGAACAATGGTACCCAGACACCATAAAGTTTGCACAGTATAGACATCTAGCTAGAAGAATGAGAATGCCTCAAGGTTTGTTTCTGTAATAACTCATTATGATTATGCAAACATTATTTTCCTAATTGGTACAATTTACACTCAGGTACAATTTATTGGTGTACCTGATTTCTCTCATAGCTTGGGCCTATACTTCATATGTGGTGGTCACATTTCTGCTCTATGAACTCAGTTCAAGCTTATGTCTCAGATCTTCCAGATCATTCAAATTGTTTACAGTGCAAGTCTGGAAGAGATGGGGACAAAGGTAGTGACTTTCATGGTTTTCTGATTCTGGGCCCAGCAGGCAATGGTCTGGTCCCCGGTCCAGCCTTGAGTACAAGATACTGACTTACACTGGATGCCAGTGGCCCACAGAAGGCAGCCTGGGATCAGCCAGGTGAAGAGGAACCCTGGCCATGTCTCCTTCTCTCTAGCCATGAACCTTATGCCAGGAATCAGAAGAAGGGGGTTATAGGAGATTGGTCTGGCTGCTGGATTCCCTCTACTAAGGAAAATAATCCACTACTCAGTAAAGCCATGTGGCACAAAACAGAGTTAATGGGCAGATTCTGTCTTGGACTTCCATAGCCAGCTAATCCATCTTGGCTTCCAAGGCTTTTAAAGTTGTACTGATCTTCAGTAACAGAACAAAAAATGTTAACCTTTACCCAGTATTTCTTTCTGTGGGTATGTGAGAGATTCTAAGATTTGCTGCATCTGGAGGTTCATGTAGTGCTGAAGAGGATGAAGGACACTTTATAAACATAAATTATGTTAAGTATCAGAGGGGTAGCTGTGTTAGTCTGAATCTGTAAAAGCAGCAGAGAATCCTGTGGCACCTTATAGACTAACAGACGTTTTGGAGCGTGAGCTTTCGTGGGTGAATACCCACTTCGTCAGACGCAGGTAGTGGAAACTTCCAGGGGTAGGTATATATGTGCTAGCAAGCAAGCTAGAGATAATGAGGTTAGTTCAATCAGGGAGGATGGGGCCCTGTTCTAGCAGTAAAGGTGTGAAAACCAAGGGAGGAGAAACTGGTTCTGTAATTGGCAAGCCATTCACAGTCTTTGTTTAGTCCAGAGCTGATGGTGTCAAATTTGCAGATGAACTGAAGCTCAGCAGTTTCTCTTCGAAGTCTGGTCCTGAAGTTTTTTTGCTGCAGGATGGCCATCTTAAGGTCTGCTATAGTGTGGCCAGGGAGGTTGAAGTGCTCTCCTACAGGTTTTTGTATATTGCCATTCCTGATATCTGATTTGTGTCCATTTATCCTTTTCCGTAGTGACTGTCCAGTTTGGCAGATGTACATAGCAGAGGGGCATTGCTGGCATATGATGGCGTATATTACATTGGTGGACGTGCAGGTGAATGAACCAGTTATGGTATGTTGTTCTTGGCTCCTCTCGTGCCTATGTACTTTGTTTGTATTTCTGAAAGGCCATAACTGTCTTATTGTTTCCCCCTCCACAGCAATCTTCTTATTTTCGTACTTTCCATCTTTGCCACTTAACTGATCTACAAGCCAGAAGCATTTTGCCAGTTAGGGCCCTCTTGGACTCATCCTTGGGGGACTCTACTTTATCAGAATTAAAGAAATAGTATCTGACTCTGGAAGGTCTGATGCTTTTGTTCTTCGTTCCATCTGCCCTTCTTTCTCCCAGGACAAAGCATTGACCTGCAACAGCTAGTACAGTGGAAGCAAACCAAGGTGAAGCCAATACAGAAAATGTAAATTAATGACTTAAAAAGAAACTTCAAATGCTATTTACATTTTAAGAACATAGTAACAGAGGGGTTGTGGTCTGGCCCACTATCAATAGCTTATGGAGTCCCAACTCCTTACTGGGGTCGGTACCAGATGCTTCAGAGGAAGTCCCTATAATAAACAATTATTGCAATAACAATCATATTGGGAAAGTTTCTTCCTAATTCCAGGCAGGTGGTGGCTATCTTATACTCTGAATTATAAGTATGTACATTTTTATCTTAGCTAGTGTAACTGTGGATGTTCTCACTTATTCATACAAATTCCAAAACCACCTTGAATTCTACTAAACTCAATGATACCTTGTGGTAGTGAGTTCTAGAGGTTAATTATGCATTTTTATAAACCCTTCTATCATTTTTAACTTATTGCCTTTTAATTTCATTGGTTGACCCTGGGTCCACTTTGAGAGACTTAAGTAGGTGCATCCTGCTGACCTTCTAAAAACCATTCATTAATTTATATTCTCTATTTTGTTAGCTCTCATTTTTTCCTCTCTAAACTAACTAATCCTAATCTTTTTAATCATTGCTCACACAAGTCTTTCTGGGACTCTATTTTCATTGCTCTTCTCTGGACCTTTCCTTTTCTGCTGTATTATCCTATTTTGAAATAGGGTGATGCTAAGACTGACTACAGTATTCAAAGGAAGGGCATACCATCTTCCCCCTTCCTGTTTATGTTTGAGTTTTAATAAATGACTTTATTGGCAGTAAAACAATACTACAAAAATACACATAAAATAGCTTTAAGCTGTGCACAAGGAACCACAAAAACTAGTACTGCACACTGCTAATTACCATCATCTCAGTGCCTAAATCCAGCCAGTCAGTTCCTGGAGTGTGAGGTGTGACAAAGTTCCTCCTCTGCCTTGGTGGGTCCTGCGCCTATTTGCAGATTTGCTCACCTCAGTGATCTTCCCCACAGTCTGGGTCAACTCCTCCTGTGTCTGATCAGGAGTTGGGAGGTTTGGGGGGAACCC
>NC_133774.1:95787327-95824868 GCF_003597395.2 Chelonoidis abingdonii | reverse complement strand
GAGCTACTTCCCCATGGCCTCCTCCAAACACCTTCTTTATCCTCACCACAGGATCTTCCTCCTGGTGTCTGATAACACTTGTACTCCTTAGTCCTCCAGCAACTCTCACTCTCAGCTCCTTGTGCCTTTTGCTCCCATCTCCTCACACACACTTCCTCTCCTCTGGCTTCCCCCCCTTGACTGGAGTGAGTTCCTTTTTAAACCCAGATGCCCTGAATAGCCTGTCTTGATTAGCTGCAGGTGTTCTAATCAGCTTGTCTGCCTGAATTGGTTCAGCAGGTTCCTGATTACTCTAGTGCATTCCCTGCTCTGGTCACTCAGGGAACAGAAAACTACTTAGCCAGTGACGTATATTTGCCCTCTATCAGACTCCTGTACCCCACTGGCCTGGGTCTGTCACAGTGGGAAGCAAGAGATCCCAACAAAAGGCCATTGGAAACAAGTAAAATGTGTCTAGAAACAAGTACCATTTCTCCCACTTTTCGTCTTCCCCCCGGCCCCTGAAAAAAACAAACCAACTAATCAAAAATCCCTCAAACAATAAATCCAGAAAAAAAATAATCGCCTCAGACTTTCCCTTCAAACTCTCCAGGGAGAGGGGTTTGCATTATTAGTAATAAGCGATGCAGCAGGCAGACAGCAGTAAGAAGGAGATCTTTACTGAACATGCGTAGAAGCCACTCAGATGTTCTGAGAGGCCCACACTTATCTAGTAGCAACGTGGGCCAACTTACATCCTGCATCCCTATAGCCACACCAAACCATATCTCTCCTGAAGCCTGACCCTCTTTCCCTAGTTATGCTCCTCACACAACAGGATGGACTACATCAGTCAGCATTGCCAACTTGAAGCATTCAAAAGTAATGTCAGGCCCCCAAAATCATGCAATTGATGAAGTTTTTGTTTTGTTTTTAAATGTTGGGTTCTTTTATTTGCCTACTTTTTTTTTTTTTTTTTTCAAATCTTTAGGGTGCACTCACTTCATGAATTTTCTGCAACGACGAGGTCTAGAAGTTCACTTTTTTTTTAAAGGAAAGGTGAGATTCTTATGGAATCTTTCCCTTTCAGTAGCTGGGGTTTCAAAGCCAAATGCCAAATATTGCCAGATTCACAATAAAACCATGAGAGTTGGCAGTACTGTGGTATCACTACATAAGGATGCCATCACTACTCTCTCCTTTCCCTTTCTTAAAATATCTTGTTTACATTTTTGATTGCCATGAGCAGAAGTTTTCATTGAATTGTCCATAATAATGTTAAGGGACCAGATCCTCAAGTGCTGTAAATCAGCATAGTTCTGTTGAAGTAAATGCAAGAAAAATCCCCAGCTGTCCTATTAGCACTCCTGCCTGAACATCAAAGTAGCCAGAAAAGGGTGGTGGGAGAGAAGTGATTGATCTAACCTTTTATCTTAATAATATTTGCATTTTAATGCTTTCATTTATTCACATTTATAATTATACCTTTTCTAAAGCTAAAGTTTGTCTAACTCTTTCCATAGGACTGTTTTCACAGAATTTGTGAACTAATCTCACTGTTCACTGACTGTACATTGATTCATTGTGCATTGATGTGTGTAGTGAAGCTGACTTCTGTAATCGCCACTGAGAAAATTTCTTTACCTGTGAAAAAATAGCAAATCTTGGGGCTCATTTATCCATATTTACGTGCCACTTGCTTTGTTTTCCCCCAGTGCTTTTCCCAGTTCTATCCATCTCTGCCCTCTGTTTCTTTCAGCCGCCTTCTCCATGGCAGCCATGAGAGAGGAGTGTTAATGGCCTAAAAGAAGTCCTTCATTGCCAGTGGTGTCAGAGCAGTAGGGCGCACTCCCAATACCTCACCTTTTGGGGATTTAATAGGGTTTATCACATTTCCTGGTAGGGAATGTGGGTTCCTTTAAAGCCTCACAAACCATGTGCTGTACCTCATTTCTTTCCCACCTTTTAGTAGCCTTGGTTAGAAAGGTGTTAATGATGTTTTAGATTCCCTCAGACTGTAAAAAGTTGAGGCCCCAGAAGATGTCTTAATTTGCATACACAATTTTCCACTGGCCTTAGACATGCCGAGACTCCTGTCTGAACAATCTACCATACATCTTTTCATCCCCATTTGATGAGGTTTTAAAGTTACAATTTTTAAGATGACATGAGATGTCTAGTGCTACTCTATTCTGCCTATAATTCCAGAGGCAAAGTGAGCTTGAATAACTGTTAGGCTGTAAAACCACAGGAGAATACTACAGAGGGCTGAATATAGAAAACTATGTCACTCTGTATAAATGTTAGCAACTCAGTCATCTCTGCTGGAGAAAGTTCACTGGGGTCATGCACTAGCTTACAAGTTTCTCCCTTTCCATAACAACAAATTTGTATTTAACTCTGGGGGGCAGGGCCGTGGCATGGGATTATTATACATGCAAAATTAAAGTTGAAAAATCTAAGCACTCAGGAGTACTCAGAGTAAAGATTGAAAGTTCCCTTGTGCTGGTGCAGGGCCTGGGGCAGAAATGACAAGCCCGTCACTTCTGGGACCAACACGTCACTTCCAGGACCAATCGTACCAGCCAATCACTGGCCTGCAGGGCCCTTGAAAATTTGGGGCCAGGAGCGGTCACCCCGATTCGCCATACCCAAGGGACAGCTCTGTGCTTATGCCTCTCCTATAGTATTATAAATGACCAATAATTTGTCAGTTAATATGTACAACACACAAGAGCTAGCATTTTTTACACTGACTTGAACATACTACATGATAGTGCAGTGCTTTCAGTCTGCAGTCTTGCCTTGATTATACCTTGCTGGAGATTTAAAAAATAAGTCAGATTTGGAGAAAATTGGTTCAGTAGTTTAATGAACATTTAAAGTTGAATGATCTGAAGTCTGAGACTGTCTCCTGTTTGATCTTAGATTTGAGGACACTGAGTACAAGGACTTGGCTTGCCCTTAGCTTTTGACTAAGTTGCACAAGTGAGGAGCAGCCTCTGTGCCCCCTCTCCACACACACACTTTCCCATTGCAAACATGCAACAATCTGGGCCTCTATTCGCATAGCCTTATTTAGCAAAGAAACCCAAAGAGAGAGAGCCTGTTCTGTAGTCTCCTATTCCTATTAATTACTGCAATGATTTTGGATTAAGATGTTCCGAGTCCAAAATGTCAGGAAAAAATGGGCAAGCAGCCAGTTTTGAACACAAGAGTGCCTTAACGTGTGAATAAAACTGCTGAACTTTATAAAAAAAAGAAATAATCATCCCGCATGGTAGGGAGGGAAAAATAGAAGAAATAAAAAAGGCAGTTGTGCGATAAATTCATTACACACACCCCCAGTGTAATGCTGCTGAGAGAGTTAGCTGTGTTTATCAGCTTCCCTCTAAGCATCAGATTCGTTTAATGTAATACTTCCCTAATTGTTTAGAGAAGCCAGCATTTGGCTCTGCTTTATTACTGCTCCATGAAATATTAATGTTGCAGCAGTTTACAGCAAGGAGCAATGCCAGCAGCGTGATTGTTGATGGGGCAATCTCTGGGCTTGGCTACACTTGCAAGTTGCGGCGCTGGTGAGGGGGTTGCAGCGCTGCAACTTACTCGGTGTCCACACTTACAAAGCTCAGCCAGCGCTGCAACTCCCTGGCTGCAGCGCTGGCTGTACTCCTGGTCTGCTACGGGTGTAGCGAATCCAGCGCTGGTGATGCACTGCTGCTCATCAGGTGTGGACACTCACCAGCGCTGTTATTGGCCTCCAGGGTATTAAGAGGTATCCCAGAATTCCTGTCTACAACAAACCGGAAGGTACTCCCCGGAGCTACCAAACACAGCTGCTCTTTGCTCCAGCGAGCGAGCCGAGCCGAGGCTTTGGAATGTTCACAGCTGTTTGCTTGAGGAGACAAACAGCACGGCGGGGGGGAGGGAGTCCGTCGGAGAAGCTGCTTATCTGGTCTGAAGCCTTTTTACATTTAAGAGTGATTGAGAGAGGGGTGGGGGAAATGGCCAGAATTTGCAAGGCAGGGAGCTCACAGTGTCTGCTCCAAAAATCCACTCTCTCTGTCTCCCCGACGCTCCCTGTCACACTCCACCCCACCCCCCTCTTTTGAAAAGCACGTTGCAGCCACTTGAATTCTGGGATAGCTGCCCACAATGCACCACTCCCAACAGCGCTGCAAATGCTGCAAATGTGGCCACACTGCAGCGCTGGTAGCTGTCAGTGTGGCCACACTGCAGCGCTGTTCCTACACAGCTGTACGACCACAGCTGTAACTCCCAGGGCTGCACATTTCCAAGTGTAGCCATACCCTCTGACTAGAACGAACGATCAGTTCACAGAAGGGGCCGATCGAGATGGATGCTCCTGCTCATTCTGGGGAAATATGGTAATCAAAAATGTGTTGCCTGGTGATTCATCTTTAACAAACATTTTAATAAAATACTTTCCTCTCCCCACCCCACCCCTGAGCTTTAGATGATGTGAAAGTGCTTCGATTTGTTTCTGAATTCCTGAAGCCAGATTCTGATCCACTACACTGAATAGTACCTAACTTCTTGAGTAGTACCAGTGAAACAAATGGGACTACCCTTCAAGTAGGTCTGCACAGTGTGAATAGACAGACATGCTCAAGCTAGCACACTAAAAATAGTAATGTGGTGGCAGTAGCAGCATGGGCGGAAATCTTGCCTGACCCCAGGGATATATACTCGGGCAGCTGCACTGAGCTGCCTCTTGTGCCATTTGGCCAAGCTGCTATTTGTAGACATTAGCTCAAGCCGAGCTAGCAGCACATGTATGTCTGTACAAACTGAAAATGATAACTCCAAAGCTGAAGTGTAGACATACCTTTAGACTAGAGTAAGGTGCTAATATGCCCAGCTAAGTGAATGACAGTCCAGTCCTTAGCATTCATTTCACTCAAAGCTGACTCTAGAACACTTCATTGAGAAAATGCCTCACAGGAGATCAATGAATCAGACATCCCCTTTCCTATTGTTTTATGAATAGCATTTATAGCATAGTCCAGTGAACCATTAAACAACTAGAATTAAATGTACTTAAATAGTTTTGACAGTTCTATGCGCATGGTCCAGTCCTGCAAGGTGCTGAGTCCTCCCATTAATGGCCCTATTGCCTCAATTCGTATTTTCAGCTTGATTCTGGACCCGATTCTATACTTATTTCACCAGTGTTATGCTAGTATGACTAGCGGAACACCACTGACATAAAACTGGTTTAACGCAATGGAGGATTAGCTCTCTGAGTTTAAGGCACCAAACCTAAAAGCCTTGCACTTGCGTTGCGGGATTTTCCTTGGTAATTCCACACGTCAGGAGAACACATGACTGAACTGAAAATTTGGATCAGCTTGGACGAAACTGTGGTTTTTGGTTTTTTTGTTTTTGTTTGCTTTTTAATCAAACTGTAACTGTCTTCTGAAGATATTTTGGTGCTGAAGATACATTTTTTGTGCTTATTTTTAGATGATGTTTTGCAATGCTCAGAAAGGGCCTTTGCTTTTAATATTAAAATTTGCAGATCGTTAATGTATAGCTCAGATCAGGTCTGCTCTTATTTCACATGCAAGATGCGTGCTCTGCTGACATTTCTTTAAAAAAGACTACAAAGGAAAGTATTGAACCAGGGATGTTTAAAAATACACTTAAATGTGCACAGAGAGGAACTTTATTTATACAAGTGTATTAATAGTCCATGCTTAGCGAGTTTATGCCCTGCTCTGCAAATTATCCAGAATTTAAAAAAACAAATATTGGGATCCTTTCTGAAATTTTAAAAGTCAATGTAGTACTGGTAAAACTTGTAGTACCCTTCCAATGAGACCCAGCTGTATTGTGAAACAGGCTGGGACCTATGCCGATGTGGAGGGAGAATAAGGGAGCCAGAGAATTTCCACCCCCCTTTACAGCCTACTTAAGGACAGATAACGATAGCAATCCCTTTTGAGCAGGTATTGGTTGGCAGGAAGCACATAATTCAGAAAAATGAAGTTAAGGTGAGAAACCATGGTCCTGCTGCTACACTGTCTTGCAGATCAGCATGAGAGAGAGAGGATGGAAGCAATGCTGCTATTGATTCAGGTCTCTCAGGCCTGGTCTACGCTATGCTGTTAAACCGATTTTAACAGCGTTAAATCGATTTAACGCTGCACCCGTCCACACTACACTGCTCTTTATATCTCTTTAAATTGATTTCTGTACTCCTACAAAACGAGAGGAGTAACGCTAAAATCGATATTACTATATCGGATTAGGGTTAGTGTGGACGCAAATCGACGTTATTGGCCTCATTATTTTACAGTAGCTACCCACAGTGCACTGCTCCAGAAATCGACACTAGCCTCGGACCATGGACGCACACCACCGAATTAATGTGCCTAGTGTGGACGCGCACAATCAACTTTATAATATCTGTTTTATAAAATCGATTTAAGCTAATTCAAATTTATCCTGTAGTGTAGACGTAGCCTCAGTCGCTGGAGAGTCAACCGTAGACCTCAGAAACCTTCCCACTGAAAACTTCATCAACACTGATGCATCTGTGAGTTGTTTAGGCTTGGACAAAACAGCATATTTAGACCAAACAAAAAAGGCCTGGTCAAAAATATTCCAGCCAGCTCTACTGTGCACAGTAAAGATTGCATAGTCGAGCCTTCTCTGTGTACCCCCTCCAAGGCTGAGAGGCAGTTCAGCAGCAAACTAACCAGTGAGGGCACTTGTTGTGCTTTGTTTGCTTCACTTCGAACAAAGGGAAGGGAAATGAATCCATTGGTTAAGTAACCTTAAGGCTGTCCTCAAAAGCAATGAAATTCAAAGACAAAGGTGAATTCTGCCCTTAATTCAAACTGTTACTTGCTTCTAAGGCTGGAGCTCAGTGGATGATGTTACAATATATGTCATGTGCACTAATCTCTAGCTCCAAAATGGAGAATCAATAGCAACACATTAACAGTGTATAGAGTTTCTTGCTCTGGCTATCTGGTACCGGCAGCAACTTCTGGCAACATACTGTTTTTATTGTTTTAGTGGCCTCGTGTTGAATAGCATCTCCTGCTGCCAATGCAGATACTCATGTTTTCTTCATCTTGACAAAGGCTGTGAATTCTCAGGAAGTTGTTTAGGTTTCAGATGACTGGGATGTATTGTTAAAAATGACACTCTATGAACTCGTGGGATTGTTAACTTGTGTTAAAGTTTGATAAAAGGCTAACAAAGAACAGATGATGTGTGCTTGGAAAAATGGAGCCATTTGGCTTTCTCCACATAGTTGACAGACACTTGCAAATCAAATGTGAAATACTAGCTAGAAGTTACATTTTTCATTGTCCTCTCGATCCCTCTCTCTTCCTTCTTGAAATGATGAAAGAATTCGCATGCTAGGCAATAATCTGTGGTGTGTCAGCTTACATTCCAATTCCCTTTTGTCTACACTGAGCCAAGTCATCCCCTTCATGGAGAGGAATGGTGGGGGAGGAAGCATAGGTACTAGTTAAATGATGCTGGTAAATTTGGAAGGTGGAAGTGAAGCCAAGGTAGAATTTTTCCCCCCAAGCCTGTGTGTGAGTGCCAGCATTATCCTCTGGAAAATCTGCACTGTTGGCAGCAGAAATCCCACTGGAAATTAATGTGATCAGAGCAGAAAATCTTTTAACTATTGCTGAAGGCAGCAGTTACTTCAGAGCCACAGCTGGTCCCCCAGTGGAGAAGGACTGGAAGGGAAGGAGACATGCTGCCAATATGAAGAGTGGAAACATGTTACTGGGGGAATAAAGGACGTGACGCAGAGGGACTGGGTCCGCATGCAGGTGCCTTAGTATTAGGCAGGGATGGAAAAGAACTTGTCAGTAGAACTTGGGCATATGTGTAGCTAGAGGACCATGCCACCAGTCAGATTTACCCACCCTTCTCCCTTGGAAGGATAATGCAGTGAAAACCTCATACATGGAGTTTCCTGAGTAGTCTTACTCCTCCTGCAGGGTTTCTCCAGAAGTGGATAATAGGAGACCAAGTTGAATACATAAAGCTCAATGGTTTAGTCAGCTAGACCATATCACTAGTAGGAGTCAGAGAAACATTGCCATTTAACAGTAACCTATTTGCATTAAAGAAAAGTTGCCTCAGCCCACCCAGAAAGAGATTAAATGATAGTGGATGTGCTTAACTTGTTTAGGAGCATAGTATAATATCAGAATAATTAGGCATGATTTAGGTTCCCACAACACTTTATAAATATGAGTATACACATCACAGGCTAGCTCAAATAGTGTTTCACAAATCCCAGGTAATTGCACCTTTGATGCATTGATGGACTCCTTGAAGACATCCCCTCTCAGGCCTCTAGCTGTCATCCCTTGTGGGACAAGAACCTATATTCCTCCTCCCCCTAGACTGGGGATTTAGGCTGCAATTCCTCTTGCCACTGCCTGTCATCACCTTTGTAAGTCTGAGTTTAGTTCATCACCTGCTGTGCAGCTCTCTGAAGCAATGACAGTGCTTACCAGTGACATGCCAGTCTTCAGAAAGCACAATATTTATTCTGAACAAAAGCATTACAGAGAACTTATCTTGAAAACAAAACCACTTCTATGCATGCCCATCTTACCCACGTTCTGCACAGAGATGCTGGTATGTTTCAAAGTCCTCCAAAAACCCTTTCAGCAGAGTCTGTCCCTCCTGGTTACAGGTTCGCTCAGTTCTTGGATCAAGTGGGAGTGACTCCTCCTTTATATCAGGCTGGGTTCTTTATACAATTCTCGGTTTGTTGTTTGCTGGCCTCTTGAACCCAGTCAAAAACGGAACCCCAGATGTGGTACATCTACAGACTTGCTTACCTGTCTAGGGATTTGCATTAATTACCCCCTTCACACACTCCCTCCTGGGAATTTAGTTCCTGTAATTTCATCGATGCTTAGGTGACTTCCCCAAGACCCTGCATTGTTTGATCTGTTCCAAGAAAGAAATTAAACCCTTCACACTCAGTGGGCAGCAATATAAGGTGAGAGGGGAAAACCTGAGCCACACATTGTTCGTAAAAATAAATCAAAAACTTACAGTTCCCCACGGTATTATTTCCCTCTTACATATGGGGAAATTGTGGCACAGTAGTTTAAGCCACCCAAGTGTGATATTGTCTAATTGAAGTATAACCATGCAAACCATTGTGGCTTCCACTGCTATATACTTGCAGCAAATCTTATACAAAATACAACTCATGGCCAGAAAGGGTTAAACAGGTCATGTTAATGGTATTTAGGGCCATTCATGCTAAGTAGGCTAGAACTCTGAAATGCAAACCTATATTGTTACGCACAATTAGTATTACTTCTATCTTAAATGCTACCCATGTAAACAGTTCCTGTTTGTCACTATAACTACTAATTCAGTGACCAAAAGGGAATATTAACATTTAGATGAAGCTTGGGTGAAGTAATGTCATTGTCTATATGTCTTTTTTTAAAGTTTGTAATTGACTGCCTAATAAATAAATTGCCCTATGTTAATTTGTGTAAATAATTACTGGTGGTGTTTAGAAAACGGAAAGTTACATCAAAATCCTATTGTTTACCCAGGACTGTATAGTAAAGAGGATGCTATAAAACTGTATAAAAGACCACTAGGTCCTGATTCTGTCATCTCAGATCTGCTTGAGGCTTCATACTGGGGAAGCATAAGCCATAAGGGCTGAGACTAAGCTGGAACACCCTGCAATGACATTGGACTATAACCTATGAACTACGTCTGAAAGAACTCTTTGCAACTACAAAGCTCACTATCTCTGCTATGTATCTGAACCTCAAGAATTGAACTCCTGTCTGTATGTATATTGATCTTTTAACAATACTCTCTCTTTCTTTTGTGTTTTTTTTTTTAAATAAATTTTAGTTTAGTTAGTAAGAATTGGCTGTATGTGTGTATTTGGGTAAGATTTGGATTTGGGAGGTAGTATGTCTGATCCTTTGGGATTGGTAGAACCTTTTCTTTTATATGATGAAATAAGGTATTCAGGAATCTTCATCATATTTAACTTGAGTACCTGGATGGAGGCCTGAGGCTGGGTTGCTTTGAGGGAACTGTGTGGTTGGTTTTTGGAAAACCAGTGAGGTAATAAAGAAGCTGGTTTATGCTGGCTTGGTAAATCTAAGTATTGAATTATCCACCCTCTTTGGGGTTTGTCTGCCCCATTCTTTGCAGTTTACCCGAATTGAGTGACCCTGGCTGGATCCCCACTGGGACCCCGGTCACACCAAGTTTCTAACTTTTGTCCTAAATTTAGACACCTAAATAAAGGGCCGGATTCTCAGAATGCCTGAGCAAACCCCCTGCATTCTGTGGGAGCCAGGTCTTTAGACACAGCCCTGGCCACGGAAAGGAGTGTAAATTACACTCTAGCCCGCAGAGGCAGTATCCAACAACATTCGGAGGCAAATCCCCTCTCTGCTTCCTCTTGGTATGTAATTTTCTGTTGGTCTATGCTCCAGCAAGCTGGCTGGTGAGGGGAAATAGGGGTGAGGGTAAAGTTTCACTCATTCCTTGACTCTCTCACTCCCCCACTAGGAGCAGGGAGGGAGAAGTGGGCATGCCTGGATCCAAGGTATAAGGAAGGAGATTCTTGTTCATGTATTATGATGATGATATCGGGACTGTCCCAATATATTTGCTTGTTTGCCCCGCATCTCGGTCGGGACACTGGACAAAGGCCTGGTCTACACTATGCAGTTAAACCGATTTTAGCAGCATTAAACCAATTTAACGCTGCACCCGCCCACACTACGAGGCCCTTTATATCGATATAAAGGGCTTTTTAAATTGGTTTCTGTACTCCTCCCCAATGAGAGGAGTAGCGCTAAAATCGGTATTACCTTATCGGATTAGGGTTAGTGTGCTGCAAATCGACGGTATGGCTCCGGGCGGTATCCACAGTGTCCATTTGATGCCGCTCTGGCAGCAATCCAAACTCGGGATGCACTGGCCAGGTAAAAGGAAAAGTTCCACGAACTTTTGAAATTGCATTTCCTGTTGCCCGTGTGGAGGTTGATCTCGACAAGTGCGATGCCTAGTCCCATCCAAAAGAAGCTCAGCATGGCGGTATGAAGATACATGGATTCTGATCGCTGTATGTGGAGATGAATATGTGCTATCAGAGCTCTGTATCAGAAGATGAACTGCCGAAAGCATGAAAAAATCTCCAGGCTACACAGTGCTGTGTGACAAAGCGTATGGAATAAGCAAAGAATCAAATGGACATCATGGAGGAGCGGAGGAGGGGTACGAGGACTCCAGCTACCACAGCACAGCAGTTCCGAAAGTATTTGCATTCTTGGTTGAGAATCCAATGCCTGTAGCGTTCAAACATTTGTACCGGCGTGGTTCAAGGGTATAGCTCGTCAGTTACTCCTCCCCCCAACCCACATGAAAGACAAAGGGGAAAAATCGTTTCTTGACTCTTTTTTAATGTCACGGCTATTGTGTAGCTGAATGCTGCTGGTAGATACGAGCGTGCGGCAGTAAAGAGCAATTCCACATTCTCTTTCCCTCCCGGTGGCAGATGCGGTACAATATTGCTTGATGCTGCTCGAGCTCCTAGCTAGCTCAGGTTGAGGCCAGCCGGGGGGGCGCTGGGTAAAATAGGAATGATTCCTGGTTCATTCCATAGATGGTAACAGAACGGGCTGGTAACGTCCTCATCATAGCAACTGGGGGCTGAGCTTCCATCAGCCCCTCCCTTCATGCGCTAAAGAAAGACTTTCTGTAACTGCTTGGACTATCATCAGCAGTGGAGATGCTTGGGCTCCTCTCGCCGCCACACTGCTTTAATGTCCTGCTTGGACTATCAATAGCGAGGGCGGCTAGCCTCCACCCTCATCTTTTATCTCACTAAAAGTCACTGTTTTCTTATTCCTGTATTCTTCTTTGATAACTTCTGACACCAAATGGGTTGGGGGGACACTGCTGGTCTAGCTCAGGAGGGCTTGAGAGGAGGGAAGCAAAGGGTGAGGTTTTGTTGCAGGCGCCCCGTGAATAGCAGCAGCTCAATCCATTTCTGCGGACTGAACAGAGCACCTGTGGCTCTACTGTACACTGTTCTCTTAGTACGTGCCCCATATTCTAGGCAGGACTGACTCTCTATTTTGTACATAAGGAGGGATTGACTCGGGGTCATTTCCATGTTTGTCTTTTGCGCCACCTCAGCCAGGCGGCACCACGATACGCAAGCAGACGGTACAGAACGACAGATAACTGTCATCTCATTGCCAATTTACAATGGCAGCAGACGGTACAGAACGACTGATAACAGTCTCTGCTATCATGCAAAAGCAAACGAATGCTGCTGTGTAGCGCTGCAGTACCACCTCTGTCAGCGGCATCCAGTACACATATGGTGACTGTAACAAAACAAACAAACAAAAAAAAAAGGCTGAACGGGCTCCATGGTTGCCATGCTATGGAGTCTCCCAGGGCAATCCAGGGAAAAAAGGCGGGAAATGATTGTCTGCCATTGCTTTCCCGGAGGAAGGAATGACTGACGACATTTACTCAGAACCACCTGCGACGATGATTTTTGCCCCATCAAGCTCTGGGATCTCAACCCAGAATTCCAAGGGGCGGGGGAGACTGTGGGAACTATGGGATAGCTACGGAATAGCTACCCACAGTGCAACTCTCCAGAAATTGACACTAGCCTCGGACCATGAACACACACCGCCGAATTAATGTGCGTAGTGTGGCCGCGTGCACTCGACTTTATACAATCTGTTTTACAAAACCGGTTTATGTAAAATCGGTATAATCCCATAGTGTAGACATACCCAAACAAGCAATTTTGCCCTCTGCTCCGGCACAGGCAGAGCCCGGGTGTCTCTCATCCCTCAGCCCCGCCCCTTCTTTCCCCCTTTGGACCCCTCCCCAAATCCCCACCTTGGCCGCACCCCAGCCCCACCCCCTCACTGCCCTATTGGATCCCTCCCCAAATCTCTGCCCTGGCCCTGCCCCTTCCCCAAGCACCAGCATTCCTCCTCCCTCCCAGGCTTCAGTTGATCAGCTGTATGGCAGCGTAAGCCTGGAGGGAGCGAGGTGGCCCTCAGTCTCACCCTGCGAACTGCTCCAGTCCAGCTTCTGGCGGTTACGGCGGCGGCAGGGTTAGGGGGGAGCACTCCAGTGGCTTTTTGGTTTTCTTTCCTCCGCCACATCCCAGTATTTCATCTTTGTCATCTGGTCGCCCTATGTTCATGTGTATTTAGTCCAAATCACAATCAAGCCCTAAATGACCTAGCGAAAGGCTCTCAGCAAGTCTGTTGCACAGCTGGGAACAGAATCCAAAATTCTTGTGTCCTAGTCCAGTGCTTTAGTGACAAGACCACCCTTCTTCTCTGATTTATGTTCTAACTTTGTTTCTAGTTTGAGCTGTACATGCCACAAGAGGAATCATTTTGGTGAATAAAGCTCATAGGGACTTTTTTTTACTATTTTTTTTTTTTTAATTTTGACTGCTGTAGTTGGCTCAAATGTGGCTGTATCCATTCTCCAGAAAGCAGTGTATAAACTATCAAAATGAGTTCTCTCTGCTTTGTTTCTTTCCCAATCCCCACTCTAGCCTCTATTTATTCTCTGCAGGATTCATCCTTTGCCAGAATTCAAGTGCTTGCAAACAGGAGATCTCTGCAAATCCCAGTTGAGCACCCCAGCTAAAAGATACGAATATGGATGATGATGATGCTTTCACCCATCAGATACAAAATGTTTTGTTAGCTTCATACCTCTCTGGCTGGAAATACAATAAAATATACTCAGCATCCAAAGCATTACCAATGGTACTCATGTCATTAAGAAAGCAGAAGCTGGGAAAGGAGGGTTCTAAATTAGATCGGATGAGTGTCTTCTGAGGTTAATAAGTATGCAATCAAAGCAGCTAGATGTGTTGAGAGAATTCCATCCAGTTTTCTTTCTCCTCAACTAAGAGCTTAATTCAATTCCTTTAAGGTCAGTGGGCTCCCAGTGGGAGCTTTGTGGGAACTGGATCAGGCCCTAGTTCTTGAAGTACCATTGGCTTCTCTTGTAGTTAGCATTCCTCATTTTGAATCACTGCCACACAGTTCCATGTTTGAGCCCATTTAGACTGAAAGGTGTAATACCAGTAACGCTCCGTGGCCCTGATTTTCCATTCAGTTACATGCACCAATTTGAAATGAAGACCAGGCCCATAGTATCTGTTTGAATGGAAAAATGAGTAATATACTGGTATAAGAACTGGTGGAAACTCAGAATTTCCCATTACTGTCATTTTAAAATTTTGTTTTTGAGAATAAAAACCTTCAAATTTCCTGCTAAATAAAATTTCTGCATTTTTTTTTATTTCAGGCCAATCAAAATGTTCTGTTTTTATAAAATCTAAACATTTTGTTACCATTTCAAATTTGTATTTGATATTAATTTATAATCTAGAGTACAGTTGGAAACAGAAGTCCTTTCACAATGAAAAATCAGTGTTCTGTTCCAACCACAACAAAATGCCTTTTCATTTTCTTTCTAAATGAAGTTTTATCACAATCAGTACTTTCCTGCAGAAAGTTTTAAAAACAGCATTTTCCAACTGAAAAAGTCCCATCAGAAATTTTTTGACTTGCTCTAACTAGTATATCTTTCTACCTGCTTTACTGCAGAGCTTGTGACAGAACAAGTTGTAGTTTGTTATTTGCTTGCTTCTATTTAAAGCTTCTGCTAAAGCATTGACTCCAGATGGGCACACAGTTTCTAGGGTTTGTTGATAATTGTTACAGGAAAATAAATATTTTAACCCATTCACTACTGGGGGACCTAGAAACCACTAGGACCACATGTATGATAAAATTAACAAGAAAGCCTAGCTCCGCAGCTGGGCTGCTGCAAGGTCTCCACTCCAAGCCAGGCTGGCACGCAGGATCCCAGTTTGGGCTGCTGCCTGGGCTCCCCACTGGGAGTCCTGCAGCCCCCTTTCTGTCCCCCTATGATCTCAGCTCCTGGCAAGGAGCCTGGCTGCACTGAGGCTCGGAACTGAGGCTGCACTGAGCTCGGAACCCGGCTACTGTGCCCCCCCTCCCCCTGACTCTCGGTTCCCCTCCAGGAGCATGGCAGCTGATTGGACTCCCGGCACAGACCTCCCCGCCAGAGGCAAGAAGCCCTGGGTGGCTTTCCCCCTGCTCCCAGTTGGGAGCAGAAAGGCAAGAAGTTTGGGGGGCAGGTGGGATCCCAGCAGGAAGCCGCACAGAGCTGAGAGCCCTGGCTTTCAGCCCCCTGACACTGCCTCTCTTCAGTCAGTGGAAGTGCTCCTGGTGGGCACATGGATTACAAATAGAAGGAGAATAGTGTGGACATCAATAGTGTGGTGGCTGTAAGTCAACCTAACCAAGGTTGACTTAAGATTGTAGTTTAGACATGCCTTAATATCTGCATGTCCTCTTTGCTACTCCATTTTGTCTATTAGCCTATCTAATAAATGCTACTTTATGGATCAGTTGTGGCTGAGCCCTGCACATGGCTTTCCTGGCCCATGTGTTTGGACATAAGGGAGGGGGAAGATCAAGAAATGCGGTGCCTGATACCCCATCCCCGTGCCCCAAGGAGTGGGGAGATATCTGAGACAGGCAAGGAGTTGGCAGAGCCATGGTTCTGTGCAGCAAAGTTGTCTGGACATGAGCAGGGAGTAGCTATGTCTGGTAATGGGCCAGTGCAACGTACTCCTCCACCCTGCATAAAACAGGCATTCCAGAGGAGTTTTACTCAGGGATATCTCTGATTCATGATTCCTTTCTGGAGCTCCTTCTAGACAGCTGCATCTACATGCTGCTCATTATACAGGGCTAAGAACAAACTTTCAATATAGCCCTTTGTGTTTTTCTGTTGGTACCTGAGGGTTAGTAACTTTGGGCCACATTCTACCACCAAGCGGTATTTTAAGCCATAAACAGCTCTACTGAACTCAGAGGGACTGTGTACAGAATAAAGTACTACTGAACACAAGAGTGAAAAAATCGGGCCCTTTTTTATTTGGTTAAGAGATTACAACAGTCCACCTGAAATGGAAAGAGGATACTTTTAATGAGGAGACAGTTTTGCCTACTGGATAGAGTGCTGGGCTGGGGCTCAAGAGACCTGGATTCCTGGTCCCAGTTCTGCCATTGCTGGATGATCTCAGGCAAGTCATTTCACCTCTCTGTACCTCAGTTTCCCCACTTGTAAAATGGGGATAACGACTGTGACTTCCTTTATAAAGTGTATAATGAAAAGCACAGTGTAAGTGCTGGTGGTTGTTATAAAAATCAGAAAAATGTATATGACCTTGTCTAAACTTGTGAAATGATCCTGCCCCGCCTCCCCCCCAAAAAAGAAAAAAGGCAGAATCTGACCTTTCAATGAGCAGCAGAACACCGCGAGGTGAGCTTGCATTCACAAGCTGGAGCCAAAGCCATAATGAAATGCTTTTGCTGGAACAGACTGGGTGGGTTATAGACTAGAATCTGATGTGACAAACACAGTCCATAGCAGATGTGCCTCTTCCCTAGTGCAGACTTCTATTCTTCTCGGCAATGCAGACCTCTGACCCCCTTTCTTCCTTCTCCTCTGTGTAGATTTTCCTCTTTAATATAGATCCTTCTCCCTTTAGAGACCCCCATCCATTCACCTCCTCAGGTGGCAGTGGGGTACTTCCACCACCCCAGCTTAGTGTAAGGAGTCACTTACCCACCACAGCTCACAGTGCAGTAGCACGCTGGATGCTGGCAGCACAAAGAGGAGGCAGACAGCAGGAGCTAGCTGGACCTATCAGTGAGTAGAAGAAGCATGTGCAGCAGATGATTAATATAATTGTTCCCTACCTGGCACAAACACAAGCCATTTACCAGGCAGGCCAGGATGCCTTCACCAACCCTGAATAACTTGGAGTAGTCTCCCCAGCTGAGGCCCATAGCTATATTTTCCAACCCCTACTCAAAAATAAGAATATATAACCTACTTTAGAAATTCATTCTCTCTCCTTTACTGCCTTTATCAATGACAATATCCCTCAATATCACCTGTTTCCAAATTGTTGTTATAGCACATGTTCTGATAGTTTGATTACCCTAGTCACCCTGAGAAATAAATCTGAATGCCAAAACAGTAACTGAACACTGGCACCACCTGATGTGGGTGCATGTTTCCAGGACCACCCTAATGGAATGGACACATAGATCTCCCACTTCGAAGATTAGCCAGAATTTTCCTTCAGCTATGACCTGGCTCATTTTTGTTTTAGTAATTATTATTAAGCTGTTATTCAATAACAATTTCTTAAAAAGGAATAAATATTTCTGGAAATTACTCTTAAGTTTTTAGTTACTTGACAAAAGTAATAAGGTCCATGTTACCTTTTGGTTTTAAAGACCATGGCTCTCCCTTATTGGAAGGGAGTGATGGCAGGTGGTATAATTTAGAGCAGTTCTAACTTGCTCTGGGGGACTGGACTGGCACACGGCCAACATGAGCTCAGGGGAATGCAAAGTTGACTTAAATGTCATCTTTGCAGTCCTCTCTCCACCTTATCAGCCTGAATCTCTGCTGAGGCTATTAGGTGAAAAATGAGCAGAATTAAAATAGATATCCAGGCTTTCTTGATACACCATAAAGAAGCAAAACCTCAAATTCATATTTTTCCCCTCACCATCTTTAATTAGGACAAGACGTAGGATGGCACTTATCTAGCCCCTTTGAGCTCCTCTCTTCAATAGTTTCTCCAGGTCACTGTCAGCTTCCTTTGTGTCCCTTCAGTTGCCACTCCCTGATTTTTAGTGATGTCCCTGATGTCTTCTTTTGATGAGACATCATTGACTCAAATTTCAGGAGACTGAAATGGAGTTAGGGTCAAATGTAGAATAGTCCCCAAAAGCAGGTACTTGCTATGTCTCTTGCAGAAAATCAGAGGAGGATACTTCAGTGGCAGATACTTCTAAGAAGAGGAGATACTTTCCCTATAGCCATATGTCACTGGATATCGGATGCAAAAACTTGGCCAGAGCTGGAAAGTCATGTATTGTATTATATAGGGATAAATATTAATAAGTCTAGTAGCTGATAAAGCAGTGCTATTGAGGGCTAAATTCACCCCTGTAGTAATTCCACTGTCTTTAATAGTTACATCAGGAATAAATTTCAGAATTTTGAAATAATGACAGCAAAAAGAGAATAGGTCATACCCTTAACACAGACAGCAAGCTATGAGAAAATAGTATACAGATTACAAAATTGAGAGTACTTGATAGCCATGTTTTAGATATAAAAGTTAATTCCATTTTTCTTATTTAGTGTTCTTCCTCTTTACAATTCTCTTCCTTTTGTATCCTCATATGAAACTATTGAAATTGTCAGTGCCCGTGAATAAACATTGCTTATCGTCTCCTATCAAACTTCTTGTTTGGGCTGCCTGGGAACTCTGCTCCTAAGACCCCAACCCTTGCAAAAATCACCTGTAGGAGCAACATTTTTTTTGCAAGAGTAGCTTTAGAGCTGGAATCTGACATTGTGGTTGGAGCCTTGACCTTGATGATGATCTTGGTGAAGGCAGCAGGAGCGGAAACTATAAATATGAACTTTTTTTGATCAATCGAAAATGTAACGTGTAATAACTTCTGGTTTATGATTTTTTAAAAATCTCCATAGCACAACTGTTAGGAAATGTTTTTAATATATGGCTATTCCATTATTTTTATTAGTGTTCTATCCAGGCATTGTTTTGCAGCTTCTTGGGTGATGCTTCTCAATATTGGATTCTGCCATATCATGGAACCAAAGAAATGTAGGTTGCTCAAGACATCAGAAATGATTTAGGCCCAGGTTTTTAAAGGAATGTAGGCACTGCTGTCATAAGTAGATAGGTAAGGTAAGGGTTAAGTTTCTTTTACCTGGAAAGGGTAACCAAACACCTGACCAGAGGACCAATCAGAGAACTGGATTGTTTAAAGTCAGGGGCGGGAATTTGTATAGTCGGGCGTCTTTTTTGTTTTCTCGGCTGTGAGTAAACAAGGTTTCCTCCTAACTCCTTCTTATTTCAAATATTATACCAAAAGTCATGTGTAGTACAAAGGAACCCCCAAGAGCAATTTCGGCTATGAGAAGCTTTGGGTTGTAGCGAAAGATGTGGATGCTGTGTCTTTTGTTGTTTTCTTGGATGTGAGTTACACAGCTTCCTCCTAACTGCATCTTATCTCCAAGTGTCTCCATACACATCTGTGAAGTACAAGGAACCCAGCCATTCGGCTATGAGGAGCTTTGGGTTGTATTTACATGTATGCTGGATTGGTTGGAATGGTTAGATCGGGCTATCTTTTAAAATCAGACTGTTTCTTCATATATTTCTTATAAGCAAGAGCGCTGTATTGAGTTTCTTAATGCAAGTTATTGTTTTATATTTTCTTTCGTTTTTTTTATATAAAAACTTTCTTTTAAAACGTGTGGAAGTTTTCTTTTCCCTAGGGAGCAAGGGAAGGGAAAATACAGGCTTGAGCCTATTTTCCTATTGGGAGCTTTCAGGAAAGAGCAGGCTACCGGGAAAGAGAAAAAAGAGATGCTTAACCGTATATAGATCAGGTACCTGTCTCCCTCAAAGCGCGAATGGGCAGCCAACACGGGAAAGGACAGAAGCCAAGCTGTTAGGTTAATATTGCATCTACAAAATTGTCCTGAGCCGTGTAAAGAAGAACGCCTTATGTTTGGGGAAGTGAAACAGAGAAACCGTTTCATCATTGGTCAAGCCTGGGAAGGAGGTGGAAGGTAATTTTATCCCCCCCTGCTTTAGCATCCAAGGATTTGGTAATCTGGTGTACCCCCCAAGGAACGGGGTTTGGGGACACCAAGAGAGAGGAAAGGGAGGGATCAGGCCCCATCAATTCCTGATCTTGGTGGCAGCGAGAATATCCAAGCTGGTAGTGAGCTTGGGGGAGTTTCAGGTAAGCCCCCAGATTTTGGACGCAAAAGTCCAGGTTTGGGACAGGACCAGATTGTGGACGCTAAAGTTCAGGTCTGGGACTGGGAGGCTAGATTACCACAACTGCTCCTCTCAGCCGTGCAAGGCCATGGTCCTCAAAGGTATGTAGGTTCCTGACACCAACTTTCAATAACTTTTGAGGATCTGGGCCAAAGTCCCATCTTCAAAAGTAACTTAAGTAATTAGAGCCAGATTTCCAAAGTATTTATGCACCTAAAGGTACAGACAGGTGCCTACTGGGATTTTTAGATGTATCTAGGTTTCTAACTCCTACTGAAACTAATATGGCTTAGGTGCCTAACATGCTTAGGTGCTTTTGAAAATTACAGTATGTGCCCATCTGCATCTTTAGGTGCCTAAATACCTTTGAAAGTCTGGCTTCTAGGAACCTAAGTCTCATTGAAAATCAATGGGACATAGACTTCTAAGTCACTTCTGAAACTGTGAATTAGCCATCTATATCACTTAGGCCTTGCAAACTGGACCTTAGAGACACGTATATATGTCTAACATTAGCAAGGAAAGCAGACACTCCTCAGAGGCCAACATTTCCTATGAGAGATTTTCCCATGTAGATCTAGTGCATCTGTAAGTTTGATTTCCGTATGTTAGCAGGAGAGAACATTTTCAATACTTTATATCCACTCTTCACAAACATTTGTTAGGCTAGCTATCCTTGAAAAGGTGAATACTATTTGTGCTAAATGTCAAAGCTGGACATTTCAGTAGAACAGAAGGGAAAGAATAAATAAAAAGATAATTATTGGTCAAGATCAACATAAGCTGGATTTAAATAGCACTGATTATTACTGAACAACATTACAAGGTAAAGCCATATTGCAATGCTGTTTGGAGACTCTGGAAAATAAGTCCAGTACCTCCAACTTCTGTGTAATAGGGTTAAAAGAGGTGCGAGGGAGATGATAATCTTTATTTATTGCCAAAATTATTCCACTTGTTAGGTGGAAACGTTTTGACCCTGAATTATCCATAGAAAGGGGTTTTCAGTTGTGTGTCTTTCTAGTCTTTTGAGACAGGGAAGTATCAAGAGTAAGAAATGTGTAGGACTCTTCTGATTTGCATTCATTTTCTTGGTGATTGCAAAAAACATTCAATTTATATCAAGGACATCATGCCATTTAAATCTTTGAAAAGAGACATTATGAAAACTGATGCTCAATTTGCCACACACTTATTTACAATTCTCAAAAATCTATAGCTTTTAAAATGATGATGAAGCTTTGTCTTCTAAGTTACCCTCTCAAATTTCACTTGTGCCACAAACATTTGATCAGATAAATGATCCTGAAGCCACTAAATATTCATGTCTTCCTCATTTCTGAACAAGTCACAGCTTCATTTAGAATTGATCATATTTTAAATGTTTTTTGTATCGATATGCCGGCTATGGGATGAGTCCAGTTGTTTTCTTACTGTCCATGACTGGGTATTTGGTCTAACACACTGAAATATATGTTTGTATATTCTTTTCTTCAGTGGTTGAAGCCTTGTCTTCCAATGAGCTGATTACAGCCCATTGTGTAAATCTGTATATTTAAAAATTATAAATTAGGCTTTTTTTTTTTTAAGTTAGTTTGCTCTGCACATTTGTTTTTTCTATTGCCTCAGGCTGTTTAGAATCGTTAGTCTTTGTACATGCCTTTCTTATTGAAAAATCATTAGAGTTTTTAATGAGAAGATGGCAATAAATGCCCCATACAAACAGATTATATTGCTGACCTAGGGCCGGCTTTTGCACCATTGAAGTCATTAGGAGTTTAGGTGTAGAGTCAAGCTCTAAAGGCTATATAATGCCATTGATCTACGAGAATGTTCATTGATTTCAATGGGAATTCTGTGCACAGAACAATGGCAGAATGGCCCTAAATGAAATGATCGGTACTTAACAACTACCAGTTACTGAGCAGTGCTGCAAATAATTTGCAGAATAAACTCTTCCTTTGACTAGTAATGTTTTCAGTGACTAACTTTGTATTACTGACTGTCATTTTGGGAGGTTGCAGGGTTCCTAAATATAAGGTTCATTAACTCTCTAGAAATGTGCCTGCGTTTATGAAAAAGAAAATTATTCCAGCATCCCTTAGACAATGAACCAAATGCAGCCTAGAGCTGATGCTAGCGAAGAGCCCCAGCAGCAGAAAGTTTGCTCAGGGAAATGGTTGCAGTACAAGACACCCTTAATGTACCATTTGCAGATGCACAGCATTGCCCCACAAGTGGGCTGTGTTGATTGAGGAGGGGGTCTTGTGATGGGTTTTCCCAGGGTGCAACCTGAATTGTGGGACCACTGAGCCCTCTGTCGCACCAACCTGGACTCCCTCTCACACTGTTATGCTGTTGCTAAGCCACAAACCTCGGTCAAGAATTGTACTTACACAGACATCCACAGGTAAGGACACACCCAACTGAGTGACACGAATGCTTCTCCCACCCACTCATGAACTAACAATAGAGAGGCCCCAGCCAATTTCCCCCAACTCCTCAGCCTTGTACCCCAGAGCTGTACCATCTTGCACTAGTCAGAAGCCTGACCAGAGTAAGTTCGTTAAGTTCGCCACCTCTACAAAAGAAGGTGGACGTGCACCAGCCTTTGTAACCTGAACAGATTTCCCAAGCACTTCAACCAAAACACACTGTTTTAGGTAAAATATAAAACAGATTTATTAACAGCAGACAAAGAGATTTTTTAGTGATTATAAGCAGTGAGTGTAGAGATCAATGTTGGTTACCTAAGAAATAAAATAAATTTGCAGTCTAAGTTCTATAAACTAAACAGGATTTGAATCAAGCAGTGTCTTACCATGATAGTACAAACAGGTCACAGATCTTCAATACACAGGCTGGAACTCTCCTCCAGCCCAGGGCCACTTCCCCAGTTCAAAGTCTTTGTCCTCCAAATGTGTTTCCAGGTGTTGAGTTGTGGGGAGAGTGAAGCCAAGTAATGATGCCACTTCCGACTTGCTGGAAAGATCCTTTGCTATAACATGGGTCAAGCAGTCTCCTTTGCTATCTCTGAGAAGTCTCTATTGTATACAGTTCCTAGGATAGTCCTTGCAAGTGTAGATTCCTTTAATGGGCCATCAGTGGATCTGGCTCCTCCATTAGTGTACCTGAAAGGCTGGTTGTGGGTGTTCCCAACCTCACAACATATTTCAGTAACACATACAAAGCCAAACCTCATTACTTCACGTACAATGATAGCACATGCAATCCTATAGGATATTAACGTTCAGCGAATCAAGACTTTAAAAATATCACCTCGCAAGGCATATTTTGTACAAAACATATCATAGTTATATGACAGGGGTGAATATGGGGGTTCCAGAGTGCTATTTTGAAGCACAGAGTGTCACAGGTGTAACTAGGACAGCTGGGAACATGCTGTTTCAATATGTATCCACTGATTCCTTTGTTGATGCTGCTCCTGTGGAGCCTCTGGCAGAGATTAAAGGTAGTCACCCTACGCAAAGGTTTGTATGGGACATTATCTTCTTCTGCTTCTAACAGTTGACCGTCTGAAGGTCGATGTTCTGATATTACTCCTACTGGAGTGAATGATGGAACCGCTGTTGGGTTCTGTGAGAGAATGGTGGGTCCTGATGCCTGCTTGCCTTACTTATCCATTGCTTTTCATCCCAGGGGCATGAACCCCACTGGTGATAAACAGGCTTCCGAGGGCTGCAACCACCTTTCCTTTCTAGTTGGTATGGAGTGGGATTCTGTAACTTTGTTCTTTTGTTACCTGGTCTCATGGTATGGAAACCTGTGAATAGAGCTAATGGCACTAGTTTTGTAAGTTGGTTTTGATCTTCAGGATTTTCCAAACTAAGGCTTGTTGTTTAAAAATATGGCTACCTCCACAACTCTGAAAATAGTTCATAAACATGCACTAGTAAAGCAAGATTGTTTCTTCTTCTGCTTCTGCCATGTAGCAGACTCCCTTCCAATGCCTGTTCTAGCATGATGAAGTCGGAAAGAATGACACATTTATGCACCAAAAAAAAATGTAAAGAGCAGCTTCTTAGTGAGAAAGGCCTGGCCGAGCACAGTCAGCACCTACTGGCTCAGCCAAGGGCAGGCTTTCTCTTGCTCAGCTAGCAACTGCCAAAAGGACTAAAAGGGTGCTGGTTTGTATCTTCTCAGGGCCGGCGCTTCCATTTAGGAGGCCTAGACAATTACCTAGGGCGCCAGGATTATTGGTGGGAGGCATTTTGCCGGAGGGGGCGGCAGGCGGCTCCGGTGGAGCTGCTGCAGTCGTGCCTGAGGAGGGTCCGCTGATCCACTGCTCCGGTGGAGCTGCCGCAGTCGTGCCTGCAGAAGGTTGGCTGCTCCCGCAGCTCCGTTGCACGACTGCAGTAGCTCCACCGGGCGCAGGGTGGCGAAATTGCAGTGAGCCTAGGGCGCTAAAATCCCTAGCGCCAGTCCTGTATCTTCTCTGTGAGTCTAGCCATCAGAGTTTTCAAGTCAAATCACCCTCTTAACTAGGGTAGCTTTTTGTGTGATCCTTTCTATACATTAGCATTGACATTATTTATGTTTGCCTCAGTTTCTTCAGGCAGGGTAGCAGGGAGGAAAAGGACAGAGGAAGAGACAACCATAAACTGACAACGAACATTGAAAAGAAGATTCTTCTTCGAGTGCTTGCTCATATCCATTCCAATTAGGTGTGTGCGCGCTGCGTGCACGCTTGTCGGAAGATTTTTACCCTAGCAACACCCGGCAGGTCAGCTGGGCACCCCCCTGGTGTGGCGCCGCTATGGCACCGAATATATTCCCCTGCCGACCCGTCCGCTCCTCAGTTCCTTCTTACCGCCCGTGTCGGTCATTGGAACAGTGGAGCGTGGCTTAGCCTTTCTCCACTTACCTAGCTCTTCACCCGTTCTTGTACTTTCTGTGTATATAGTTTTATAGTTTTACAGTTGTAATTAGTTTTGTTAACATACTTAGTGTATATAGTTTAGAGGGTTGGGGATTAGCCCTTCCCCTCTCCCTGGGCCCGGGCCCATGCCGGGCTCACCGGGCTTCAAGCAGTGCTCGGCCTGCCGTCAGCCGATGCCAACAGGAGACCCCCACAACCGCTGCCTAAAGTGTCTGGGAGAATCTCATTTGACTGATAAGTGCCGCATTTGTAAATCATTCAAACCACGGACAAAAAAGGAGCGAGACTCTCGTTTAAAATAGCTCCTAATGGAAGTGGCCCTAGCTCCTCCTGCCTCGGCACCGAGTGCCGCGCAGCCCGCACCGGGGAGGAGTGCTTCCTCAGCACCGGAGAACGCCGGCATCGTCAGAACACCCTGGCACCAGCCGTCTCCGGCACAGAAGGCAGCCCAGCACCGCTCCCTCTCCCCACGGGCCAAGCAGGCTAAAGCTCCCGCGGCTACAACTCTTCCACCGTGGTCAGAGCACCAACCACAGCCGAGTCGCCTGGCACCAACACCTGCCGCGGCACCGGCGGCACCGGCGGCATCGGCGCCGTTGAGTCCGGTGCACGACAGCTCCCCAGCACGTACCTCGGTTGAGCTTCTCGTTCCCACTACACCAGAGACCTTCTCGACGGCGAGGGAACTTATTGCTCTGATGGATCCCACGCTGCTGCAACCCCCGGCACCACTGGTGCGGGTTCTTACGTCAGTGGGAAAGCCTGCTCTGGTCAGGTCACCCTCCACCGAAGCTGCCGGCAGGCACCGTTCAAGATCGAGATCCCGGCACCGTTCCCGTTCTCATCACCGGTCCAGATCCAGGCGCCGATCGCAGTCCTGGTACCGATCCCCTTCTCGGTACTGATCGTACTCGAGGCACCGCTCCAGGTCTCGATCTCCAGACAGATACTCCGCACGGTAGTCCAGCTCCCGGCACCACTCCCGCCGCAGTCGCTCTTACCACCGACCTTCTCGATCCCGGTCGACCTCCCAGCACCACGCTGGTCGCAGGTCCTGGTCTCCCTCTCGGCACTGGGTATGACTCCCGGTACCGTTCTCGGTGTGGCATGATGTCCGGTACCTGGCTCACAGGGGTCCCTCTCACGGACTCTCTGCTCCGCCATGGCCATCACGACACCCATCGGGGTCTTCCCGCGATGACAACGCTGTCTATGGGGATTTGGACCCACAGAGACGCGTCCTCCCAGAGGCCCAGGGCATGGAACAAGCTCCGCAGTGGTCATTCTGGACACCCTGGGCATACCACCAGGCCCAGGGCGAACCCACAGTTACATCTCAGTCCGCCCCCTCAGACCATCGGGCACTGGAGGCCAGTATTAGCTGTCCTTCTCCGGCAGATACGGTCATTTCGACTTTGACACAGGACCCTTAGGTCCTCCCGGACTCCGATGCTCCCCTGGAACAGGAGCCCCAGCACGAGCCACTCGTACCGGGCCTGTCATCGTCGTCCTCGCCAGATGAGGCGGTAGCCGGTACAACAGCATCGGGCCCGCCCCCGATCGACCTCCGAGCCCACCAGGATCTTCTCCGGCGAGTTGCGTTAAATATCAATCTGGCCGGTAGAGGAGGTTCCGGAGGTGGAGGACCCGGTCGTAGACATATTATCCGCAGATGCCCCGACTCGCGTGGCTCTGCCATTTATTCGATCCATCCAAGCCAAGCAGACACTATTTGGCAGTCTCCAGCATCTATCCCTCCTACGGCCAGAGGCGTGGAAAGAAAATATATGGTACCCTCTAAAGGGTATGAATATCTCTATACCCACCCTCCTCCGTGCTCTCTGTCGTGCAATCTGTAAATGAGAGAGAGCGTCATGGCCAACAAGCCCCTGCCCAAAATCGCGGGAGGCTAGACGGATGGATCTGCTGGGGCGTAAGGTCTACTCCGCCGGGGGCCTTCAACTGCGGGTTGCTAACCAGCAGGCCCTCCTCAGCAGGTACAATTATAATACCTGGCAGTCGATGGGTAAGTTCACTGAACTGATCCCACAGGACTCCCGGCCAGAATTTCACAGCCTCCTGGAGGAAGGGAAGAAAGTAGCTCGGACTTCCCTACAGGCCTTTCTTGACGCTGCTGACTCGGCGGCTAGAACCGTAGCGTCCGGGATTATGATGCGGAGAATTTCGTGGTTGCAGGTCTCGGGTCTACCCCCTGAGCTGCAACATACTATTCAGGACCTTCCGTTCGAGGGCCAGGGCCTTTTCTCAGAGAAAACGGACCCTAGACTCCAGAGTCTAAAAGACAATCGTATTATCATGCGTTCCCTTGGGATGCATACCCCGCAGACCCAACGCAGGTCCTTCCGGGCCCAACCACAGCGCCCTTACCCCCGCCCCCGACCTCGACAAGACTTTAGTAGGAGGCAGGGTCGCGGGAACCGCAGACGGCAGTCGGGCTCTCAAGAAGGCCAAAATAATGGTCCCGCCAAACCATCAGCGGGACCAAAGCAAAACTTTTGAAGGTGCGACCAGAGCAGAGCACCAGTCTTTTCCGGAATCCTCTCCAGTTTTCCAATCGTCTTTCCTCCTTCCTCCCTGCGTGGGCCCAATTAACATCAGACCGTTGGGTCCTCCGCACGGTGGAGTTTGGATACCACCTCCAGTTTATTTCGCCCCCTCCCCGTCCCTCTTCAGGGACCCCTCTCACGAGCAACTCCTCTCGCAGGAGATCTGCACTTTCCTAGAAATCAGAGCTATAGAGGAGGTGCCGGAGGAGTTCAGGGGCAAGGGGTTTTACTCCCGATACTTCTTAATCCCCAAGGCAAAAGGAGGTCTCCAACCCATCCTGGACCTCCGCGGTCTCAACGCCTTCCTAAAGAAGTTGAAGTGCCGCATGGTGTCCCTAGGGACCATCATCCCATCCCTGGATCCGGGAGACTGGTATGCTGCTCTCGACATGAAGGATGCATACTTTCATATCTCCATTTATCCTCTGCACAGACGGTACCTGCGGTTTATGGTACATCATCGACACTACCAATTTACGGTCCTCCCGTTCGGCCTTTCCGCTGCCCCACGCATCTTCACGAAGTGTATGGCTGTGGTGGCCGCCTCCCTCTGTCGTCGGCGCATCTGCGTTTTCCCCTACCTAGACGACTGGCTCATCCGCAGGACCTCCGAGGCTCAGGTCTCCAGACATGTTGCCATCGTCATGGACCTATTCGAGCGATTAGGCCTCATGGTCAATGTAGGCAAGTCCACTCTAGTGCCCACTCAAAGAATCGAATTCATTGGAGCCGTTCTAGACTCCACACTCACAACAGCCTACCTCCTGCTATCCCGGTTTCGGTCAATAGTCGCTGCCATAGAAAGCCTTCAGTCCTTCCCGACGACCTCGGCCCGTGCCTGCCTCAGCCTCCTCGGCCATATGGCTGCGTGCACTTTCGTGACCAAGCACGCCAAACTTCGCCTTCATCCCCTTCAAGTCTGGCTGGCCTCCATTTACCGCCCACACAGGGATGCCATAGACATGGTCGTCACGGTTCCTCAGAGTGTCTTAGGCTCCCTCAGCTGGTGGCTGACACCTTCCCTGGTGTGCAGAGGCATGCCGTTCCACCCGAGACAACCGTCTGTATTCCTAACAACAGACGCATCGTCTCTTGGCTGGGGAGCTCACTTAGGCCATTGTCGCACGCAAGGCCTTTGGTCTGTCCAGGAGCTGACGTTGCACATAAACGTTCGGGAGTTATGAGCAGTCCGCCTTGCCTGCCAGGCCTTCCTTCATCATCTGCAGGACCGTTGCGTTCTAGTGCTCACGGACAACACCACCGCGATGCACTACATAAACAAGCAGGGAGGGACTCGTTCTCTCCTCCTCTGTCAGGAGGCAATCCAACTGTGGGAATTTTGTATAGCCCACTCTATAGACCTAGTGGCATCCTTCCTTCCGGGAGTCCAGAACACTCTAGCAGACCAGCTCAGCAGGTCATTTCTCGGCCACGAGTGGTTGCTTCGCCCGGACGTAGATCATTCGATCTTCCAGATGTGGGGCTTTCCCCGCATAGACCTCTTCGCATCCCGCAGCAACCGGAAGTGTCAGAGGTTCTGCTCCTTCCAGGGCCTCGTCCCGGGCTCGATATCCGACGTCTTCCTAATGTCTTGGTCGAACCACCTGCTTTACGCCTTCCCACCCTTTCCGTTGGTGCACAAGGTCCTCGTCAAACTTCACAGGGACAGGGCGCATCTGATTCTGATCGCCCCCGCGTGGCCCAGGCAACACTGGTACACCACATTGCTAGACCACTCCATAGCCAACCCGATCACCCTACCCCTCTATCAGGACCTGATAATGCAGGACCACGGCAGACTTCTCCACCCAGACCTGCAATCCCTCCATCTTACGGCGTGGCTCCTGCTTGGTTAACTCAAGCGGAGTTGCGCTGCTCCACCCCGGTGCAGGAGGTACTCCTGGGCAGCAGGAAACCCTCCACTCGAGCTACATACTTGGCCAAGTGGAAACGGTTCTCTTGCTGGTGTCAGGGGCGGAATGCAGCACCTACCGAGGTGCCCATCCCTGTGATACTAGATTACCTCTTGCATCTCAAGCAGCAGGGCCTCGCGTTATCATCTTTGCGAGTCCACCTAGCGGCTCTCTCTACCTTCCACCCTGGAGAAGGCGCTCACTCCGTTTTCTCCCACCCGATGGTCTCGAGGTTCCTCAAGGGGTTGGAACGCCTTTTTCCCCTGGTGCGACACCCCGCCCATGCCTGGGACCTCAATTTGGTTTTAGCAAGACTTATACGGCGCCCCCGTTCGAGCCTTTGGCGACCTGCTCCCTCCTATATTTATCGCAGAAAACAGTCTTCCTTGTAGCCATTACATCGGCTAGGAGAGTCTCGGAGCTTCAGGCTCTAATGGTGGACCCGCCTTACATGATATTCCATAAAGACAAGGTGCAGCTACGCCCACATCCTGCGTTCCTCCCCAAAGTGGTTTCGTCTTTTCACCTTAACCAGGACATATTTCTTCCGGTCTTCTTTCCCAAGCCCCACGCATCACGTAGGGATCAACGGTTGCACTCGCTGGATGTCCGTAGGGCGCTAGTCTTCTATATTGACCGCACGAGGTCCTTCCGTAAAACGTCCCAACTCTTTGTTGCTGTTGCGGACCGGATGAAAGGACAACCCGTCTCTTCCCAGAGGATTTCGTCCTGGGTGACAGCATGGATCCGGGCTTGCTATGACCTTGGTCACGCCTCTCCGGGCCATGTTACCGCACATTCGACTAGAGCCCAGGCCTCGTCGGCCGCCTTCCTAGCTCGAGTGCCTATCCAGGAAATATGTCGAGCGGCTACATGGTCTTCGGTACACATGTTTACCTCTCATTATGCTCTGGTACAACAATCCAGAGATGATGCAGCCTTTGGCTTGGCAGTCTTGCACTCTGCAGTTTCTCACTCCGACCCCACCGCCTAGGTAAGGCTTGGGATTCACCTAATTGGAATGGATATGAGCAATCACTCGAAGAAGAAAAGATGGTTACTCACCTTTGTAACTGTTGTTCTTCGAGATGTGTTGCTCATATCCATTCCACACCTTCCCTCCTTCCCCACTGTCGGAATAACCGGCAAGAAGGAACTGAAGGGCGGCTGGGTCGGCAGGGGTATATATCCGGCACCACTCCAGGGGGTGACCCAGCCAACCCACCGAGTGTTGCTAGGGTAAAAATCTTCCGACGAACGTGCACGCGGCGCGCGCACACCTAACTGGAATGGATATGAGCAACACATCTCGAAGAACAACAGTTACAATGGTGAGTAACCGTCTTTTATGAATGCCAGTAAAGATAGTGAAGGTCAGCAACATTTGTCTTTCAATACTCCATTGGACTAGTATGTAATAGAGCAATTAATTGGCTGATCATTGGCCTGTGATGTATAAAACTATTGGCCTTCACTTGTACTCTTCATTTAAAAAAAAATTCTTTTGCTTGATATCTTTGTGTCCTTTTTAGTAATATTTCTTGCAGGGTTTGTCATCCTGGATTCTTTTCTGAATGTTTAACTGTTAGATATTTTCTAATTGATATAAGATTTGTCACAAAATATGTCAATAATTCAGTTCATCAATGCAGCCCTAATTTGATCTCTTATTGATGTTTCCTGGTGTTTTTTAAATAATTCTTTTTGGGAGAACTGAAGAAACAGCATGCTTAGCCTTTAGTATGAGGGAGGGTTTTCTCTTATTTAACAGTGACCTTCAGTTAGTTGAAAAGTAGTGTTCGTGGGCTCTTAGTAGCATCCCATCCAGTCTCTTAGCTGTAAGGATGGTGGCTGTTGCAGAGAACCAGTTGAAAAATATACAGGTAATTCTCTTCTTGAATATCATGAGCATCTACCAAACACAACTGTTGACAAGCTGTAAACTGAATAGGTGTAGCTCAAAAAACTGAAAGGCCCCTAGGGAGTAACTATAATTGCCGTTATGATGAAAGCTAGCGTAAGGAACAGAGATCTGTCCATGTGCATTTCAGAGGGGATAAAGGAGCAGAATGTAGCATGCGTTATAAAGAGAAACAAACATCCTTTTCACACATTCAAGTATTCTATTAATTTAAATCTGATTTTGCATATTTCATAAGACAGACATTTTTTATCACATATGATTGCATAGCAATCTGGTATTAATTAGTAACAATAAAAACATGACTGGCAGCTATTCTAGTCTGTGTTGTGATCTTCTTTTGTGCTCAAAATAAGCTGAGCTAAGGCTTGGTCACTTGGATGTGAAACTGAATATAAACAGGAACTATATGTAGTTTTGATGGTTGTTGGCACCGTTTTCTGAGTAGGTACTTAATCAATGTCCCAGCATTGTGCTAGAGAGCACTCTGAAGAAGAAGATTCAGGCCTAAATTCTATCGTCAGTTACATTGGTGTAAATCCAGAGTAACTACAATGGAATTATTCTGGTGTGACTGACAGCAGAATTTGCCTCACCACTTTTCAGAAGAAATATAGCCACAGGAAATTATGGCCTGGAGTTTATAACATCCGGTGACCTTTTTAACAAGAGTAATAATGGGTAGCACCTAGCCATATTGCAAAATTGGGTGATTAATACTCACTATCTCAAATTCCCTTTGTATTTTCAATTAGAGAAACTAGTCTCCTTCCCCATAAAAATCGCTGTGTAGCATGACTGGTACAAAACTGATGCTGCATTATACCCAAGAGGTGGTAGCATATCAGCAGTGGGTAAGTTCTCATATAAATGAAGTGTAGGATTTGGAAATCCTTCAGGATGAAAGGCTCTGTGTAAATGCAGGTTAGTATATACTGTTGCCATTTCAAAACATTGTTTTAAAATATCAAAAGTCTCAATGACGCATGCTAAAGAGAATAAAGCTGCTGTTTTACCTGTAGTGGATCAGCGAGCCATAAGACTCACCTGAACCTTCACCCAAGCCATTAACAAAACCATTTTTATTCTTTGAGTTTGGGTTAAGTTTAGTTCACTCCTTTCCAGTCTTGCACTCCTTAGTTTTGGCCAGGATGTGAAGCGTAAAAGTCAAAGTACCCTAAGCAAAGCTGTTCTTATGCTATTTCTGTACCAGGCAGTACTAGATGCAAAATTGTCAGTGTGATTTCTTGACCCAAAAAAATTCACATACATTTGATCAGGTGGGTTGGTTACCTGAAGCAATCTCTAAGTTAGATGTTATAATCAGGCAAGTGGCACGATAGAAATGGCACCTTGTGTAGTTTCTTTTTGTTTTGAAAGGATCTCAGATAGTTTTGTTGCTGTTTAATCTGAAAACCAGCAGAACTCTCTCATAGGATTATAGGATCTCAGACCTTGCAGGAAATATGAATATGAATGAACAGGAATGCAAATAGGATTACAGGTTCAAGAACATCTTCCTACTGTCTAATCCCAGTGAACAAAAGCCTGAAGGGTGCATCTGCATAAAGCCCAAACACGGTAGAAATGCTGTATTCATGCTGCTGTAGTCAGCCAGGCAGTAGAGAACCCATGCAAGCAGATTCTGGCCCAGATCCCAAAAGGTACTTAGCTGCCCAAGTCCCTATTTTGGCTCCACTGTGATCCACAAAACTCCTGCCAAACCCTGTAGGCACCTACACTTGCACAGTGCCTAGCTTTTCAAAGCAAACGTGCCCTAGATGCTATTGTTTCTGCCTCTGGGCATGTCCTATCTCCATCTAGATGCTTATCTACCCTCTAAACCCCAGAGCAATCCACAAACCAGGGAAGAAAATTATTCGTCCTACTTAAGTTGTGTGCAGGCCTGATCTGGTAAGTGCTCAGAAGCCGCATACCAGATAGGGTCCCACTTGAAATCCAGCAGGAGAAGGAAGTTTCCAGCTTCTAACTTGTAGCCCAATGGTTAGAGCACATGCCTGGAATGTGAGAGACCTAGGATCAATTCCCCGACACTCTCTCCTCTGGGGGGAAGGATTTGAACAAGTCTCCCATTTCTCTGGTGAGTACTCTAACAACTGGGCCGATGGGGTATTCTGATGCAGAACTCCCTCGGTTTGGCCTGTGGAAACTATTCCACTGGACTATAGAGTCTGTTTCCAGCCCAGTGTCTGTTCCATTGTGGATAAATGTTTGCAATCATTGGGTCAGAGACCAAGAGGCTCTTTGCGGTGTTACAGGGGTGGGGAGTAGCATTCTGCATCCATAACACCATTCCAGATCCTAAAGCAAATGGCTTAGTGCTGACTACACAGGTGTGGAAACTTTGCTCTTTATGGAAAAATCCTGTACCAAAGGGCTGAACCCCCATAATGTTCTATAGACATTTAATAAGAATCTGTAATGTATAATAAAGACCAATAGAACTTAGAAATAGAGAATGATCTTTGTATAGTTTTTGAGGCCTTCTATTGTTGGGATATAGTTCTCTGACAAACTGTATAGGATAGTTCAGAAAAACCTTGTGAGAAGCCCCACACTGGTAATGAAAGGGTTCATGAAAGCTTGTATACTCCCAATTTGCCTCCCCTTGCTAAACTTACAGCAAATAGCAGGCTTGGGGAGTGGAATTAAAAGGTGGAGTTCATAGCTGCCCAGGAAGGAGAGCAGAGCTCAGCTTCTCATTATGTGAGAAAACTCTGGTTGAATCCTACTAGAGTTCTGAGCTCGCTTGCTGGCTGGCCTGCCAAACCCCTGCTAGAAGGGACAAATAGACACGCCTAGGGCCCTGGCAGGGGGAAAAGGCTATGCTTTCCCTGGGCTCCAGCAGCAGGGAGCTGTAGACGCTTTTTCCTCTGCCACCTCTCTGCTGCCAGATTCTTTTTGTGCAACAGGAAAGGACTGCATCAGTGAGGAGGCAAGAGGACTCCACCCTTCTAAAAATAACAGTGTAGCTGGGGAGGCATGGCTTGGGTGCGTAGAGATACATGGAGACTATGTACTCGATTGCATACCCACAGCCTTCAGGCATGACTTTATTCTCCTAAATTGAGCCTAAGTTGTTCTACACTAGCAAATTTGCATCCGATGAAGTGGGCTGTAGCCCACGAAAGCTTATGCTCAAATAAATTTGTTAGTCTCTAAGGTGCCACAAATACTCCTGTTCTTTTTGCGGATACAGACTAACATGGCTGCTACTCTGAAACATGTTCTACACTGCTAATTTTTATACTTGTACAAAGAAGGCTACATAGGTATGAATGCTCTTCACCCCTGAAAAAAGCACGCAGTGTAGGTGTACCTAGGGTGACCAGATAGCAAGTGTAAAAAATCAGAACAGGGAGTGGGGGGGTAATAGGTGCCTATATAAGAAAAAGTCCCCAAAATTGGAACTGTCCCTATAAAATTGGGACATCTGGTCACCCTAGGTGTACCTCCTGAGGTACCTGTATCTTCCCATTGTGTAGGAGCCTAGATGCTAACTCAACTCTGTGGATTGAAGTGGTGTTCCTGTGAGTTTTTTTCTAGGCACCTTAAAGTTAGGCCACAACTCTCCATGTTGATTTCAATGGAAGATAGGAGCCTAATACCTTTGAGGATCAGAGCCTAGGGTATTAAATCCTAAAAATCAGGGCTGTGTTAAATGACTGCATATTATTTGGACTTTGCACTGTTTGTACTGAAGCCATTTTTTAAGCTACCATAGACACAAGCAAAGAGACTGAAACTGCAAATATGATCTTTGTTTCCCATTGTATCCCTTCACAGCTGCTGAACCTTTTCATATCTGCTTTTCTCAAAAACTCCATGCTGGAAGTTAACTGTACCAAGTGCTAACTCAAGTTCATTAAGCAGGCAAAATTTCCCACTCCCAAATTTAGGGTTTGGAAAAGCCTTGTAGAAACATTGTAACTGATCAAGTTTTGTTGCATTAGCTTCCGTTCCAGCTGTATCACACCACAAAACATAGCACAGTGTACATATTTTACATGATGGGCTGCCAATATTGGCCACAATGTGTTTATACAAGCAAAATAGTAGTAAGACTCTGCATTACTCATAGAGGAATCTGGACAAACTGGGCTGTTCACTATAAAATTCGATAAATCTGAGCCTAAACCTGAAATCTTCCCTGTGGTCCAAGGAGAGGACCAGTTGCTTTTCCGGGGCTAGCTTCTTCCTGCCATCTGAGTTCCAGAGAGAGGCTCCGGGAGCATGCTAAGGGGAGAGAATCCTTGAAAGAATGGTGAAGAGGCAAGGGCTTTAGTCACAAGCTTTTCTATGGCACTCATCACCACTAATTAACTTCACAAGGGAGCTCAATATTATCCTCATTTTACATACTGGCAGTTGAGATACATAGTTTAATGGACTTCAAGGCCAGAAGTGATCAATGTGGTCCTTTCATTCGGCCTCCTGTACAACCCAGGCCATAGGGCTTTCCCAAAATAATTCCTTGAGCAGATCTTTTAGAAAAACCATCTAGTCTTGAGTTAACAATTGTCAGTGATGGAGAATCTACATCAACCCTTGTGAATCATTCCAATGACAATTACTCTCAGTATTAAAATATATTTACTTTTTTTCTAGTCTGAATTAGTCTAGCTTCAACTTCCAGCCATTAGATTATGTAACAGGGAGATTGTTACATGCTCAAGGTCATGCAGGCAGCTGAAATGACCTCTTCACAAACAAGGGGCTGGTGAGACAGCTTCTACAGGTTTTGCAGCAGCAAACCAGGCCATGCCCTCCACAGGGAATCCTGTGTGGGAAGTTTATAGTTACCTCTGCAGCTAGTTGAGATTTCCCCTGCGCCTTTGGTATCAATGTGTGTGTGGCGGAGGGGAGGGGGGATGGCTGCTGTCCCTTCGATTGCTGTACACCAGGGACAAAGGGGGCATTCAGAACTGATGAATTTGAACCAAAAAGTCCATGGCAAAGTTAGGAATAGAACCCAAATATCCTAAATGCTAGTTCAATACCCAGCGCACAAGATCTGCCCCCCACCCCCCAATCGTCTCCTGCCAGCTATGCTCCTGGGTAGGAGGAACTACTGGGAGGGAGGGGGATGTACGTAGCTGGCTGTTTCCTGCCATACTTACGTAGCTATGTACACCTCTACTAAACCAAACTTCTAATGCTCAGTTTAGGTTCAGTAACCAGCTGGTGCTTCAGGAAGTGTCAGATTCTCAGCTCATCCAAGGGATTCTTCCAGCCCTACTCTCTGCATATTAGTTGATTTACAATTCAAAGAATCTCTTAGCAGAAAGTGGAGCTGTTAAGTGAAGTGCTTTAGTTAAAGGCTGCAGAGCTGGATTTTCAAAGCTTCCTAGAGGGTCCAATTCCCATTAATTGCTAGTGAGAACTGAGCATCAAAGACCTTTAGGGGACTTTGAAAAATCTCAGTCAGAATGATCAGCAAACACATTTGTATAAAATCAAACTACTTTTTGTGCCAGTTGCCTCCAATTTAGGCACAGATATCCCACTCACTGACAAAAAGCTGGTTTTGAGGTACCATCAGATGTGATGTAAAACTGGTCACTAAAGATCCCATAACACATTTTATAGGAATTATTACATTTTTCCATACTTAGCCCCACTCTCCCCTGATGGACTGAAATTCACCACTCAGAAGATGCGTCTAATAAATCTTTATTAAGGCAAAACACTCAGCAAGTAATGATCAGTTACTTACAAGTGGGAAGCTCATTGGGAGGGCCTTTCACAGTTGCCTCCAGTATTGGACAATACATGGTTTCAGCTTCCTTTTATTAGGTTACTCGTTTGTAGCTTTTGTTATCTTTTCTCATGCATGTGTCTTAGTTTCTCATTTTCATATCAATTCTCCACCCCCGTAACTAATTCAAACTGGGTGCTGTTTTTTTATTTGTTTTTGGTTTTTTTAGCTTTCTGGTTACTTTATCTTTTTGTTTTCCCCACAAACATGACTCTTCTGCAATTTCTCACATGTGCAACACCACATATGCTAAGCTATAAAACCCTTAAAAATCACTGCAAGTTTCTATCAGACCTAGCTCTGCCTTCACTCCCAGCATTCCTCACAACTTAGGGTACGTCTACACTGCACGATTATTTCGAATTAGCTTAAACCAATATTACAAAACAGATCTAATAAAATCGGTTTAGCGCGTCCACAGTGGGATCCCGAAATCGATTGTTTGCGTCCATGGTCCAAAGCTACCATCGA